>NW_016805008.1:1281974-1288926 GCF_001698545.2 Rhinopithecus bieti
TTTTTTTTTTTTTGAGATGGAATCTTGCTTTGTCTCCCAGGCTGGAGTGCAGTGGTGCGATCCTGGCTCATGGCAACCTCCACCTCCCAAGTTCAAGCAATTCTCCTGCCTCAGCCTCCCAAGTAGCTGGGATTACAGACGTGCACTACCTTGCCCTGCTAATTTTTGTATTTTTGGTAGAGATGGGGTTTCTCCACGTTGGCCAGGCTGGTCTTGAACTCCCGACCTTAGGTGATCTTCCCACCTCTGCCTCCCAAAGTGCTAGGATTACAGGTGTGAGCCACCGTGGCTGGCCTCTAGGATGCTTACATGCTCTCTATGCACCATGATATTAATGCCCTGGCAGAGCAGTCTCAGTTCCACTTCTGAGTTGGGATGAGTATTTAACTCCTTCCCCATCCCCTCCCTGATGGGAACTAGGCAGCACTACAGGGCCAGAGGCAGAAAATGGGGAGGGCTTCTCACTTGTCCTTGTCCATGAATAGCCAATGCTCTGCTGAGGACTCCAGGAACCCACTCTTCATGATCAGCCTCAATTGGCAGTGGCCATCTCCTCTGGCAGCAAGCACCAGTGGATTTCTCTTCCTGCCCACATCTGCTAGATGAGGGTGACCCCCTGGAGAGAGGCTGGGAGAAGCTAGCCAGCCTGTAACCAGTGGGCTAGTGTGTGTGCATATTGTACGCATGCTGGGGGACAGAGGAGGGTGTGGGGAAGGGCACCTTGCTTTGCCCAGGTGAAGGAGCAAGGAAATGTGTCCTTCCCAACCTTCTTTCTAGACCAGCTAATACTCCACTTCTACCCTTTGGGCAAGACATTTATCTGTCTGAGCCTGAATTCCCTCATGTATATGAAAGATGGAGAAGACCATCATAGAAATTCGTGTTTATTAGTATTCCAAGCAAAAGAGCTAAAGGTTATCTCTCAAATTCCTACCCCTTTGAAGACTGATGGATAAGAGTCTTTAAGTTTACTGCAGGTGATTAAGCATGTAAGGGCTAAAGACAGCAGAACTTTTGCCAAAGTAGGTGCCATGGTAATTCTGCCATGACCTATGTAATGGGAAATGGGTGGATTAATAGTTGCAGACCATCTACAGATTTCCATCCTCCAAGTCTTCCAGGCAGAGGCTACAAAATAAAATACGCTTAAGAGCCAGGCAGGTAATGAGAATGAGTGGTGCATGCCAGGGGTTTGCATGGTAAATATTAGCACTATTCCTTGCTTCCACAAAGGCACTTTCTGCACTTGCTGGTAAAACACAGAGTCCTCTGGGTATATGTTTTGTTTTCTCACATTTTGTAGATTCATGAGCACAGATAAATATTTCTCCACTACTAGCAAAACACTAAAATATAGGCTCAAGTAGCAACTGTGGAAGGAGCCCTGGAGAATTGGGAAGCATATGCACTCTACCCAAAGAGGACCGAAGCTGTGCAACTCCAGCTCACCGTTAGGGGAGGGGAGTAATGTGGGCCCAGTGTAGCCAGATCCTCTACTTCTTTATTTAACAGAAACTGGAAATTCAGATTTTTTTAAAATGTAGAGTCTCCTGCTTTTGCTGTTTTCTTTTCTTCTTTTCCTTTTAATGGTGCACATGTATTTTTTAAAACTTTGTGCACACCAAATAAAACCCACCGGCCGGTGGCCTGTCTGCCTCTTACCTTCCACACAGCACACTGAATTTTGAAGGGTTCTTGCTGAATCGCTCTGAATCTGACATTCTGGGTAACCTCCTTATGCAACTGGGAGCCTTTGGAATCTTCACAACCAGGAGGGCCGTGTCTTTGACCTTGACTTAGGCCTCGTGTCTTCAGGGCATGCCAAGGGGATGGTGCAGGCTGGACAGAAGTGTGATCTCCTTTTCTCAGCATAATTTCCTTCCTGGGGTCTTCATATCACCCTGAGGCAGGAACTGGGGTGTTGGCTTCTTCTGAAGGTCACTTTCTGGCCTTTGCCTGGGTGGAGATTAGAGAAGAAAGGCAATCCTGGAAACCCGACCAGCTTCCCGGGAGAGATGATAGGCAAGTAACGCTGGGCGAGCCATTGAGCCATCTGGGCCAAGTCCTTCATTTTACAGACAAACAAGCTGAGATGCAGGAAGCCACAGCATCTTATCTGGGTCCCCAGTTCATCAGCAACAGCTAAGGGGTGAGAGCCCGTGTTTCCCGCCCCACCACCCGATGCTTCATCCACTGTGCTTTTTGGCCTCTGTCTCTACAGAGTACACTCAGCCCCTCCCAGCCATCTCTGGAGTTTAGTTGGGATTTGAACTGACTGAATGATGGGACTTCACTACTGAGCCTGGGGACCTAGGTAAGGCCAAAGGAAAAGTTGAGGAAGGGAGAGGAAGAATTGGAAACACTCGTTTTCCTCTGGCTGTGAGCAGAATTCACCCGAGATCCACCCGGAAAAGGGTCTGTTGCTTATTTTGTCACCAGGGTCTGGAGTCGCTCATGTCCAAAGTGCCTATCAGGTCATGAGGGACAGACCTGGCAGTGGCATTTCCATGGCTCTCCACCAATTTTCACTGGCCTGTTGCTTGATTCAAGCGAGCACCTTTCTCACTGCCAGCAAAGGGTCTGCTCCCCTCTGGCAGGTATCCTGACAGAAAAAGCTTGGCTTAAAGAATTGTTTGTCCTGTCATTTCTGACATACGATTTGCTATTTAATCCTAAGTAGCTATTTTTTTTTTTAATCAAAAGTTTCAGGTTTCTCCCAACACCACCCTTAAAAAAAAAAAAAACTGTTAAGAAATGGGGAAATGTATGGATTTAATATTTTTCTTTTCCTGCTTATGACTGGGGGAAAAAAAGTTTAACATTTGTTGAGCTCCTAGTTATATTCCACTAGGCTCTTTTATATACATTATTTTATGTAGTCCTCAAAATATTTCCAGGGCCAGGCATGGTGGCTCACACCTGTAATGCCAGCTGTTTGGGAGGCCAAGGCAGGAGGATTGCTAGAGCCCAGGAGTTTGAGGCCAGCATGGGCTACATAGTAAGACCCAGTCTCTATGTCTCTACAAAATGCTTTTTAAAAAATTAGCCAGTATGCTGGTGCATGCCTGTAGTCCCAGCTACTTGGGAGGCTGAGGCAGGAGGATTGCTTGAGCCCAGGAGATCAAGGCTGCAGTGAGTCATGATCATGCTATTGCACTCCAGCCTTGGTGACAGAGCAGTACCCTGTTTCAGGAAAAAAAAAAAAATCCAGAATGTATGTATCACTATTTAAAAAAATGTCCTATGTAATAAATGAGGGGATCAAGGTACAGAGAAAGTAAGAAATGTACTAAATTTATATCCCCCATCTTGGAGGGACAGTGTCTGATCCTGACTGTATTCTTAGGCCTTGCATAGTGCCCAGCACAGAATAAATGCTCAACAAATAGCTTCTGATAATGTTATTTCCAGGGTAAGAGAGTCAATAAATGATGAGCCTTTCATGAAAGATTAAAAAAAAAAAAAACACGCAAAAAAACCTTGTGAGATAAAGAAAAGAAAGACATTTGCATCATTACTAGTGAAATAAGAAATGACTTTGATTTGTGGACCATCACATCTTTCTTTCAAGGATTTGGCTTTATTTGACGTGGTATCTCACTTGTCTCTTTCACCAATGCTGGCAATATTCCTGACAAGTGAGAGGAAGTGAGACAAGAAATGATAGAGTAAGGGCCAAGTATGCAACTCCAAGGCCAGGCATAGTCATTGTCTGCTTGGGCCCCAGTTCCTTCCTGCACCCCCGGGGTCATCAAAGCACACTCTCTCTTCAGATTCCTCTGGAGAGAGGGGTTTCTGCCTCTTACCCCATCCCCTTCACCTAGGAGAGAACTGTTATTAAACTCAGCAAGGAAGATTATCTCACCTTGGGTTTTAGTTAATGGGGTAGACACAAAACAACTAAGGAAATTGACTGCGGTAAGGTATTTAGACAAAGCAGGTAGAAACAACCTCTGCCCCCCAATCTGTCTTCTCCACACCTGACATTTACTGTGTACTAAACAAATTTTGTTGAAAAGAAGCAAAATTTTAAGTCAACGTTTTGCTGAGCACTTATGTATTGCTTTTATTGTCAGAAAAAAATAACACCACACTGATACTTTTAGCTATAGCTCTAGATACAAGCTTTGCTTATGTTAGCCCAACATGGTATCTTTTCATCAGAATCACAGAGTAAGAGTTATAGAAGTGGCTTTACAGTCACAGTTCTTCTAGAAGATTTCTATACTCCAACTGGAGATCTATAGACCTGTCCACTGCAGGGCAATGGGAAGTTTGCATGAGACTCCTACTTACACCCCTACCGTTACTCATCTTAAAAGCTTGTGTGAGACACGGAAGTCTTGATTAAATGCAGATGACAGTGTCCTGAGTTGATTTTTCTCATTTGACATTAGACTGTCTCGATTTAAGTAGCTCGGTAAGAAGTGAGACATAATTGGGTCTTGCTTTTAATTAAACATAGACATATATTTATTTATTTACTAGCACCACTGAGATACTGCTTAATTTTCATTAATGCTGTTGACTTTTTCCTCTCCTTAGAACAACATTCTTGTTAATCGTGCGGCTGCAATTAGTTGTCCCATGTTTATCCTTCCGGTTCCACAGCTAATTCCAGTGCAGAACCAATTTATTTATAGTTTTCACTGCTCAGAACATCCTACCCACTGAAAATTCATTGATAATGCCATAACTCAGAGTGTCCTTTTATTTTTGGGTGGAAGGAAGCAGGGATTGGTTTGGAGGCAGAAGCAAGAGGGAGGTGTCAATAAGATCCTCTTCATTTGGTAGCATAGAATGGCAATGTTCCTAATGAAGGACACAAGCATACGCTTTCTGATATAATTACGGTGTTGAGATTGGCTCTTTGCATCACTTTCTGTTCCCTCAGAGGCAGACGACAGCCTAACAAAGAACTCTAGTATAGTTATTGCATTTCTAAACACCAAACAAACATAAACAGGGAAGCATCTTTTAATGGAATGTGACATATTGATTCACCACACATCTCTGGCCAAGTTGGGAGTCAGGAGCTAAAATGCCTACATATTAGGACAGTTTAGGTTCCCTCTATATGGAAAATATATACTTCTGTAAGGATTAAAGGCTTAATAGAAAACCATGCCTTCAAATGGACTCGGGGCCTTTAATCAGGCTCTCTTAAAGCAAGTTTCTGTGCTCCACTCGAAGGACTTAGGCCAGTTAGCCCTGCATGGTGTTCTATTCCTGCTTGAACTGGGCACCATCCGTGGCCATATGAGTAGGTGGAGAAGAGGTAAATAGAAGCCACTTCCAATTCACAGCATGTAACCAACTGCCTTTTCTGCATTCCACAGCCACTCAGGAGGACTGATGGAACAAGGACTCTAATCATTTTAGAGAAGAGAGCACGCTGATTACAGTATAAACCTAAGCCTTATCAAAACCCCCGACTGAAATACTTCCATTTGCTAAATAATATTTACTAGGCCTCCATATTTTCAACATCCATCTTCACTCCCAAATACTTGGATTTAGTTTCTGCTGGTTATTAGCCTAAAGACAGCACTAAGTTCCTAATCATATTCTTTCTGGTGTGATTGGAGAGCCTGCTCTTAACATATTTTCAGAGGTCTTGAGAATCTGTCACTGACATGAATAAATACACGAATGAGCTGAGTGATGTTGGCAGGAGGCGCCGGGTCCGAAAGCCTCTTCGTGTGCTACAGGAGCGGGCTCCTTTCCTTCCACCTTCTTTGCATTCCAGGAAAGGGCAAATAGGATTACCCAATGCCACATGTCACCTTCTGTCCTCTGCTTTCACTAAGGGAACCAGAGGGTGGCCTAACGTGAATGCTGTGCTTGGAGTGAACATGCCTGCAACTTAGCTGCACTTGTTATATTATTTTATATTCTCAGTCATTTTGTGTTCTGTTTGCTTCTTTGGCAATAAAGCATAGGAAAATACATATTCCAGCATATGTTATGTACATTGTTAGACTGTGTCATGGCAAGCTTTTTCACCTTGGCCAAAGCATAATAAGAGGAAAAAGACAAACAGCTTACATGTATTGAGAGCTTACATTGAGCCAGGCACCATGCTACCCACCTGACATGCTTCTCTAATTTAATCTTCACATTTAATCTCCATTTTACAAATGAAGACATTGAGGCACAGAGAAGTCAGGTTACGTGCACAAGGTCACACAGGTGGGGAAGTGCAGGCTGGGGCACTCAGCTCTGTGCACATTGCCTCTCTTCTAAGTGCCTGCACCAACAGCCACTGTCTTTCATCAGGTGCTCAGAAGAGATGAAACCTAGGAGCACAGGAAGCACTTCTACTCCATGGAAAAAGAAGCAATTATCAGAAAACATCGACACTTCTGTGGCTGTCTTTCAAGGGCAAGAATAAATGTGCTGAACTATCCTCGAAGGCACTACTAACTGGGCTGCTGAACACCACCATGGCGATTACTGTTTTCCGGCTGACACTTGGCCAGTTCTTTCTCCTTTTTACTTTCAGGCTAATAATTAGATTTAAATCCCTGACAGGACTCTAACCATCACCTCAGGGGGTTCTGGATTTCTTTACAATTGCTTGCAAAGATTTCATTTTAAAAAAGCCCTTTGAAACGATAAGTAAGTTACACTAGCAACAGCTTTTTAAAAAATCTATTACCTTATTGAGTCTTTTGAAGAACATATGCTGTTCTCCTCCTCCTAACCTTGAGAGACTAACCCTTATTTTTATCTCCAGTTTGAAGGAATAAAAAATGCCCAGGAGGACGAGTGAAGTCAGACTCATAAAATGTGGTTTCCACCAGTGCTGGTGTCACTGCCAGGCTGATTTGGACAGCCCTCAGAATGTGTTGAATCGGGAATTTCGTTTCGTTTTTGATTTAAAAACTTTTTTCCGCCAGGCGCGGTGGCTCACGCCTGTAATCCCAGCACTTTGGGAGGCTGAGGCGGG
>NW_016805008.1:1289262-1294682 GCF_001698545.2 Rhinopithecus bieti
TACAAAGAACTAGCCGGGCGAGGTGGCGGCGCCTGTATTCCCAGTTACTCGGGAGGCTGAGGCAGGAGAATGGCGTGAACCCGGGAGGCGGAGCTTGCAGTGAGCCGAGATCGCGCCACTCACTCCAGCCAGGGCGACACAGCGAGACTCCATCTTGGGAAAAAAAAAAAAAAAAAAAAAAATTCCTATAGTGAAAATTATTATGGTGGCTTTGCTTCTCAGGGGTGGGGGAGAAAGAACTGTTCTTTATATGAGTAAGTGACACTCTCGGCCTCTGTGGCGGGTTGCTTTGAGCAAGGCAGTTAGAGGCGAGGTTTCGCAGACAGCATTTTACCCTCCACGGCCCTGCTCTCCTTGGATGCCCATGCCGATGGCCGAGTGCACTCACCTGGCTGTGACCGTGGAACGCCGCTTTTCTCAGTGTGAAGACACCTGGCCCAAACAGGGCACTTTAAAGCCTTGAAGAACAAGATGGAGTCATATAAATAAATAACTGGCTCAGGTGAGGACCCACTGGCAACCTGGCCTCATTAGCACTGTTACAGCAACGGAGTGGCCTCCCTGGAGGCTCTGGCACACACGAAACATCTGTTCTGGGGCCTTTCTGTCACCTTATGACTACTCTGGAGAATCCCAGTTGCTTCTGAGGAGAAGGCGGAGAGCCTGTTGGTCTCTGTACTGAGTCTGATCTACCCACACAATAAAGAAAAACGATTCTGCCCACAAGGCCCAAGGATGAGCTATGGGAAACTAGTCCAGCCAAGCCCTTCCTTCAGCGAAGCTTTTTCCAGGAGAACGAATTTAATACCTTTCCAGAGACATAAAAATAATACAAGAATATTTAATTTTACTTGGCTGGGTGCGGTGGCTTACGCCTGTAATCCCAGCACTTTGGAAGGCCCAGGCAGGGGGATCACCTGAGGTCAGGAGTTCGAGACCAGCCTGGCCAACATGGTGAAACCATGTCTCTACTAAAAATGCAAAAATTAACCGGGAGTGGTGGCGGGCACCTGTGATCCCACCTACTCAGGAGGCTGAGGCAGGAGAATCTCTTGAACCTGGGAGGCAGAGGTTGCAGTGAGCTGAGATCCTGCCATTGCACTCCAGCCTGGGGGACAAGCGCGAGACTTTGTCTAAAAAAAAAAAAATGAATTTTACTATAGTGTTTTGAAAAAAACTAAAACAAAATTTTGGTATAACTTCAAGGATCATTCTTTTAGGCAATTAATAAATGCCCCATTTTCTATCATCATCAGCTTAAAGCAGAAAGGTTCCGTAATTTTCTGACAACTTTCCTTGAGCAGAAATGAGAAAAACTGATTTTTGTGGATGCTTTCAAACATTCTCGCACAGGATCCATGGTCATCTTTTCTGTTCCATGTAGTAATAGTTGTTAGCAGACAATTCCCATTGATAGCTAGGCATACAGCTAAAGACGGGAAGAGACATGGGCTCTACTGAATCCATGATAATCAAATTTAAAAATCTAGGATATGTACCTAACCAATTCAACTGTGAGAAGTGAATACTTGATAGTATTGCAATAAACAAAGGTTTATTCGGGTTACCAAATATATACAACTTGCCCAAGTGACACTTATAACATCACATTCCAAAAACATTAGGTTGAGCTGTGGATGAAAACTCTCCAGAGTATAAGGAGCATTCCTAGAATGAGCTGCCTGGGAGGCAGGGGCTGAAGGCAGCCGACACAGGGCTCTCATCCCATATGGTGGGGTCGCTAGTCCTACAACTGCTGGGGGAGGAGGCTGCAATGGTAGGGAGAGCAAAGGGTCTAGTTGTTCCCAGTTAACATGCCAGAGACATATTTCCCCACAGAATCTGTGACATACATGATGATTGGTAGAGACACAGGGGTTCATTCTGCCCACAGTGCAGCTTAACTACAATGCCCTCCACAAACAGTATTTTTAACAAAAATGAGTAAAAATTAGAGAGCTCCACGAAAGACATATTCCATGCTTTGTTATTTTAATTATTATTATTATTTTTTGAGACAGGGTCTCGCTCTGTCTCCCAGCCTGGGGTGCAGTGGCGTGATCATGGCTTCCTGCAGCCTCTATCCAGGGCTCAAGCGATCCTTCCACCTCAGCCTCTCAAGTAACTGAGACTACAGGTGCCCACCAGCACCCCCAGCTATCTCTTGTATTTTTTGTAGAGACAGGATTTTGCCATGTTGCCCAGGCTGGTCTCAAATTCCTGGCCTCAAGCAATCCACCTGCCTCAGCCTCCCTAAGTGCTGGGTGAGGCAGTGAGGCAGTGTCCGGCTTGTGTTATAAACAATACGTTTAAATTTTTCAAATAATCCATTTGTTTAGAAAGTCAAACCACTTACAGGCTGTTAGTTTAATCTTGAAGAATTTCTTAGGCAACCCAGAGAAAAGTACGAAGCAACATTATAGTTTTGCTTTTTATTAGGGGAGGCCTACGATCAGATAAGATTATTTTCAGTAGAGGCTTCCAGAAAGCCTGTCCATTAAGTGAGCAATGGTAGCAGTCTTGCAGTCTGGCTTCAAAACTGACGTAAGACTGCTGTCTTTAGATTTACAAATCACTTCTCTCCAAACTGGACTTCTTACCAAGCATTTCTCATCATCCAGATTTGGAAAATATGCCTAGTCTTTCACAACCGGCTATCATCAGAGCTGCAAAGTTGCTGCCTGCTATTCAAGTGATTAAATAAATACTTGCTAAGTACATAGAGTTCTAATCATTAGCCTACTGTTCTATGTAGTCATAGATACATAAAATAACCAGGCCAATTATCCCTAACTTAGGAGTAAATACTTCATTTCCCTCTGATTTGGTGAATGGGTACTTAGTGTGAAGCTTACAAAAAATAAAGATTACTTCTAACACCAAACACTGCCAATTGTGCTTAAATCTCTGAGCCACTGGTAAAATCATGTCTTACCTGCATAGTGTTACCGTATCCATTATTTTCTAAAGCTATCAAAGCTAAGGCCTTGAGGTGGACAGGTGCTGCACCAAAATGAAATTCAGTTGCGTTTGGAAGCCTACCCCTCCGTGGGAGTTCAATCAAGTTGAGTACAGTTCTGTGCTGCACAGAGCAGCTTTCAGTGCAGGAGGCAGGCCATTAAATGCTTTCTGAACTCCATTAGTTACCCCTGCTGAGAGTGAAAAGTTCTCATAAGTGCATAAAATTTAAATTGCCTATGAGGTAAGGAATGAGACGGTATTTTGCTGCCAAATATTACTTTCTGTTCAAATGGTCTACAATCACACATATAATGTAGAATCATAGAGTACAGACCTGAAGGAATGAAGCGTTGACTAGGAATACTGTGCCTCAAATCAAATCTCATCATCTGGAAAGACCCCCAGAGTTTGCTTCAGGTGAACTTCCCCTCAGCCTGGCACCTCCAGCGAGGTACATGTGCTCCGATGGAGCCCAGAACCTCCACTCCGGTCTAGACTCAGGAGTCAGCCAGGCCTGATCAGAGCACCAGAGACGCTTGGCCTCAGTGACTGAAGGAGGCATGGCACATGACTCAGTCAGAGCACTGAGGTCAGGTGCAACCCAGGGTGGACAGGACTATTGAGAGAGAGAGAGATGTGCTCTTTTTCACCCCTCTACTCTCCCTGAACCTGGGAGAAAATGGGTTTGGGACTGCTGCTGGCCATTTGCCATCACAGGAAACCTGGGAGAGTAAAGCCACATGAAGGACAGTAAAGCTGAGAGCTGGCAAGACATTGTGTTCTTATCACACTTTTCAGAGGCCCAGGATCCAGTTGCATGTCTGAATTTTCAGGTTACGTTAGCCAGTAGATCCCATTTTTCTTACATTTAAGTGTTCTTTCACTTGTAATCAAAATAGTCCTAACTGATAATTAAAATGGAGAACCATACATTTCAGTCTTGAAGAGACTTATCTCATTCTACAGGTAGAGACGGACACTGAGATCCAGGGAAGTAGCTTTCCCAGGTCCTCTGCTAACTGGTAGTGTAGCCAGAACTACCACCCAGGTCTCCTGCTTTCTCATGTGATGTTTTCACTGCCCATGGAGAAAATTAAAAAATAATTATGAAACACATTGGACTGGTTTAAAACTTTTAATTAAAACTCTGCTCTAATTAAAAGCTTATTGGATATTATACTCAAAAAATTCATAATTAATATTTTAAATCATTCTTTACATTGTTACCTAGAATATAAGCAACTTAAAAATACATTAATAAATTAAAATTTTCAGAAATGTGCTTGTGGTCTGCTGTAGCAGCAATAGAAATAGCCCAACAAAATAGCTTAAAATGTTTTATTAAGTATATATAATATTACAGGGTAATATTTACAAAGTTATGTTTTTTTAAATAAAAAAGTACCTTGGCAAAGATTGCAGATATTCAAAGCTTCAAACAGTGATAAATTGATTTAATACATATAAAAAAAAAACCTTTAACGGTAACACAGCTGTTAAACAACTTTGGTCTTCAAATCACTGCAAAAAAATGGCTACTGACAAATAGCACACCTTTAATTGCTATGCAGAAAAGCTCTCAAGAGAGGATCTTGCACATAGCAACACTGGAGTTCTCTTTATTTAGAATGGTTAATAGATATTTATACAATGTGGGATCTAATTGTCAACAATGGCTTTTTGTAAATAATGCTCCATTTAATAAAAACAAAATGTTTTCTTCTCTCACCAGCCATGGTAACAACACTTAAGATTTAAGATGTCGTCTTACAGAGGAGCTTAGTACAAATGCTTTCTTTTTCTCAAAAAGAGAAATTTATGAGAAAGCTGGTTTTCAATGATCATAATTAAGAACTGTCAAAGTTAAAGGCAGAAAAACTTCCTGGTCACTCACTGCTCATCTCTTCAAAGTTACCTGGATTATCCCTATTAGTCACTGAAAATGACTTAACAAAGGACCCCCAGCAGGTGATGGCAGTTAGTAAGTTTAAAATATGACACAAGTAAAACTGTTTATAAAAAAATCCCTCAACCAAATAAAATACAATAAAAGATAAACGGTTGCCCGACAATCATTTCTCCAGCTTCCAACAACAGGTAAATTAAGGAGTATGTGTTTCCACACACACCACAGATCCCCCTTTTTGAATACCATTTTACGACAAGAGAAACCTAGAAGGTTGATTACAGCTTAATTTTTATTATTGAGATGGAGGAGTAAACTTATCGTGTTTTGAGCTTTGTTAGTGCAAATAACAATTTGGTGGTTACTTACTAAATTGACTATAGCATCCGGAAAAAAGAAATATTTCCAATTACAGGATAGCCCGTTATTTTAATTCTGATATTCTTAGGGATTTAAACAGAATGGACCTGGAGTTTCCAGGAGAAAAATAATCACCTTTGAAGGTTTTTAGAGCATGTGAAATTTGTCAAAAAAAAAAAAAAAAAAAAAAAAA
>NW_016805008.1:1294917-1335644 GCF_001698545.2 Rhinopithecus bieti
AAAAGACAAGAAAACTCTCAAGCTCATCCTATTAAAAAGTGATAAATCTAAATACAGCCAACTCTCAATCATTTAACTTATGTATCTAGCTTCTGATGTATGCAAAACACTGCAGGAAGAGAGAATGGAAGAAAAGCTGTAGCTATAGAAGGCATTTTAAAATCAAGGGAGAGGAGCAAGACCAAAAAACTAACAGAACTAAGCAAAGATGCATAAAGTACTGTAGGAACGGTAAGTTAAGAGATAAAAGAGCAGCTACACAGATGGAGAAAGACTGCAAAGGAGAGCTGGGGGAAGGGGCTGCAGGGCTGGAGGAGAATGTTTTGAAGGAGAAGACAAATAGAATTTGGCAAAAGCAGCTGGAAAGGTTGTTGCAGAAAAGGACAAATGGTGTCACTGTGAGAACAGACAATAAATAAAACTGAATGGAAGAGTCGACAGCAGAAACTGGGATCAGGGAGTAAAAAGCATATTATGGGACAAAACAGATACATAATGTGCAAAACATTGTCTGCAATTTAAATGTAATGCGATGGAATTTGGGAGCCATTACAAATCTGATTTAAAGAGAAGGAACTGGCCCAATGATGCCCAAGCAGGAGGACTCCTGCTGCTGTGGTCCCTTATTCAGAGAAGCTGACAACTAGTTAGAGCAAGAGTTGGTTTCATCTGGCATTTCCCCCACTACCTCTGGTGGCATTGTCTAGGGCAGTGAATGCCTCAAAAGGCAGGCAGCATTAAAGAGAACACAATGGATGGATGAGATCCAAGAGTGAACCCCAAATAAATGAGAGTTTACCACATATTAAAAGGTACAACTTTAGTTTATAAAAAATTTTACTATAAAGATTTTCATACCTTTCCTAATAGGAGTTTGGATGTTTTTCAAGTCCATCTGCTTTTCCCTCGTTTCATCAAAACTGATTTTTAAAGTAACAAATTATGTTAGCAAAGTGTAAATATTTTCGGAAGGAAAAAGTGCTGCAGGAGCCATTGGATTTGTATACAGGAATACAGCTCCCTCTATATATGTTATTATTTTGGACAGCTACACAATCAGGGAATAATATACATGTGTGTATAGATATACGTATATATAGATATACGTATATATTTGCGTATACATATTTTTTTTTTCAAGAAGAGCTGTCTTGCTAGTATGTTCAGTTTTCTGAGAGGCTTCAGCAGGTCATGAATTTAGGTTTGCCATCGGCAAACTACTTGGTCCCAACATGAAATATGACAATTAATTTGGCATAAAAGAGGCACACGGGAACATCTGATGGACTAAGAAATAACTATTATTAATGCAACTACAAATATGAATATCTCATTACACAAACAGGAAGAATTACGTATTTTTACAGGGTATTGGTAAGCAGTCAAAAAGCGTGGCGAATTACCTAGAAGTTTTAAAAGTTTTAAGTGATCAAATATTTGCATCAAATATAATTCCACCCAATAAAGAACTTTGTATTTAAATGTTTTTACTAAAAGCACAAAATTAACCTTTGCTCTCCTGTAGGTACCCCATCTTTGTCCATACAGAAGATGCATGTGCCTTTCTCATACATATGCACATACAAACACACACCCACAAACAGGTAAAAAAACGAGTGCTAAAAGTCTAAAAGTACTCCAGGCGATCACAACTGTCAGAACGTTAATTTTCTTCTAACCAGGATAGGAAATGTGGGTTTTGTTTATTTTTCAATCATAAGGGAAGGGGAGTACGAGGCAAGACTACAGGAGGAAGGTGATGAATGTTTATCATGCAACATAGATACAACAGTAATAAACCCCCATTCAAGGGCTGGCCCATTGGCCTGATGGTGACACACATTTTGTTGCCATGCAGGAGACTCATAGTTCAAATTTCAATCTTGCTTTTTCATGCCCCAGATCAGAAAAGAAGTGAAGAAACACTGTAGATTTTTGCCTTCAAATCAGAGGAAGGGAATACATATGTTACAACCATAGCTATTTTTGCTGAAAAGTGTGAACAAAGTGCTCTGAGAACACGTCTGGCTCCTTCCTGCAACTGGTGCTACCGTGTCACTAGACCATGTTCAAAGAGGAGAAAAGGTGCTACATCTTGTACAGCAGAAGCAAGTAACAGCAGGACAAGACAGAGTTTCAAGGGGTTATGTGAATAAAAGGAAAACATATCCATCAATAAAAGTACCCTAAATCTGGGAAGGACCTGTTACACTGTTTGTGGAAGGGGAAATGTGGGAATGGCAACCCCCAAGAATGAGGACCACTATCTCCATCAATATCACGTCATACAGAGATGGCATACAAGATGCTCCCAACCAAATTCCTGCCTGTACTTGATTTATTATTCCCTTGACCCAGAAGTGGCGGACACATCTCAGCTAATGCCATACTGCCATAACTGCCCAAAGCTGCTGTGAACCTGAGTTGGCAAAGGTTTGATGGAAGCCACTGGTTTTCATAGTGATCTCTGGGTAATCACCAGGGCAGTGCTAAGTAGTTATCACCCTGAACCAATTTAAACTGGTTACCTAGAGACCAGAGGCCCTAGGATCTGAAAGGCATCATTCTTGGAAATTGTCCATTTTACTTTTGCCCCTAATTGATGAAAAATAACAACAAAAAACTGGATCTCAATTGGGCAAACAACAAAGATCATAATTATTTTATTAACTAAATTACAGCTGCTTTGAATAAAAACTTAACTAACAATCACATAAGGGTCTCATAGGTGACAACCAGTTACTTTTCTTGTTTCTTCTCCCCAACAGTGAATCATCAAGGCCATGGTGCTTAAACACAAGTGTATTCCTTTCACGTCTTACTACTCTCCAAATCGGAGTCCATCACTTCACTTCAGTTATTCTGGAAAATTGAAAAATGAACATATAATCACTATTGGTGTCTATTTTCTATCCATTAAAAAGTTGATGCATTAAAAAATAGTTTCAGATATATAGTATCTAAAATTAAGAAAATACATCTGCAAAGGTCAGAGACAGAAACCAGGCGAATCATAGCCTTTTAATTTCAGTAAGAAAAGGCCAATGCCAAATCAAAGTAAAAGTCAACACAGTCTGATTATCTCTGTTTGCTCGGTTGGCTGAGGAAAAGCCAAGAGATGTTGATTTTTCAAAGCAAAAGACATTGATCCTAGAATAATATTCTATAATATTCACTTTGGATCTCCACCATTCATTTAATGTAAGTAAAATAAACATCTGATCAGCTGTAGATGAAAGAGAAGAACGGTCCTGACTCTGATCCCTAGGAAGCACCTTGAACCTCATTCATTGACAAGGCAGACACACTGTGAGCAATGAGCAGCTGTCAGTGGGAAGGACCCACCAGACAGACATTTTAAAAACAAATGCTGATCAGGTGAATATTAGCAAAATTAAGGGAATCTTGAAGATCATCGTAGACTTCATCACAAATATTCAAGGCAAAACTGATTTACAATATTTCCTGATGCAGTAGTTTAAAAAAGTCACATCTTAAGAGAAATTAACAAAAGAAGAGGCGCTCAAGATTCTTAGATTGCTTTCCTGAAAATGGAGAAAAGTTTAGTTTCTTCATACGACTACAGAACAATGACACTAACAAGGAAAAGGAAAGGACATAGAAATAAAAAAAAAAAAAAAAAAGGACATCAGAATGTAAACATGGACAAACCATGCCACAATTCCTGGAACAAACCATGCCATGCCACAGTTACTGGAACAAACCATGCCACAATTCCTGGTACCAGTTGTTTTTTGTTTTTTTAATGTCTTTTAGTTTATTCCTGTGAATTTATTCCTTGAAGTCTTTTTTAGGAGGGTAATGGCTTACATAACAAAACATGCTTTTAAAGGCTGTGACACAAACGTACAAAAGTAGGATCATTCTGTGACTCCATTTTGAATATACATGGTTTTAAACTTTGTTCACCAATGCATGAAGTGTTTTTAATCTTATGCGAATATTAACGGTACGTGGGGGAATATAGCTTCCTGAGTTAAATGCTGCACTTTGCTACAGAAGTGGGCAGGTAAGGTCACAGACTTTAAACAGTAAAATATAAAGCAAACTATTTACATGACCGAGGAGTGATTATAAATATCAAAGGTAAGAAGATGTTTTGATAAGAAAAACGTAAACATAGTTACTAAATGCCAACAAAACTGAGGAATCATAATATGTTAAGGTAAAACCAAAATGAATGCTTGTAGCACTCAATATCTCAAACGTATTAATCTTTAAGAACAAATATATGTCTTTGAAATATTCTGTAAAGATTAGAAATTATTAGCTCAGAGTCCTTAAAAAAAAAAAAAGCAGCAGCAGCAGCAGCAAAAACTGAGGACAAAACATCTCTCTTTCTCTCTCTCTCGCTCTTTAATCATCTCCCAAAATGTTAGAACCAAGCTCCTGATTGGAAAAGCAGAGATGTTAAGTCCTCATGGGTTAAATGCAACAAAATCACCAACACAAGCAAAAAAGAAACTTTGTCAAAATGATAAAGATCTGTGCCAGATTATTTACGTGCCTTATAAAAGGCATTTTACAGTCACCAGACACTGAATCTGAAAAACGTTTTACAAAAAGTGGTAATTTCTCTTTGCTGAGAGCCATATGACTGGAGTCTGATTCGTGACACCCTACAGCTTTTATAGTAGTAGTTTTGCAATTTTTAGTGAAGTAGTTTTAAGTTGTATACACCAAGAAATGTGAACCTTTATTATCTGACAGTGTCCCTTTTACTAAAAAAGAGCCACATTTTCAAGAAGCTTTTTTGTTTTTCAATGTCCGTGTTTTAACTGATCTATAATTATTAAGTGCAGTTTATACTTACCGTCATTCATCATTCCTTTTGATTCTTTGAATGCTAGGGATTAGTAACAAGCCAAGCAGGCAGTTAGTAAGGTTCCACAATTGGAAATCATTTCTAAATCAACAAATATGCCATGATATGCTAACTAGTCTACAACTCTACAGCCAAATTAATTGTAAAGCTATCATTTTATTATGTTGCCTTTTTGTGGATCATACCCACAGCATTCACAAAGGAAACAGACTTAGCAGGGAAATCAGATCTAGGTTTACAAAGAAAGGAAATGAGATGTTTTGGTCTCACTCTGTGGCAACAGCGTGTATCTTTTTAAAACGTGTAAATCAGAAATTGGAAGTAATTGGGATCCTTCTCTACTAGGGGGTGTCATGCTTCATCTCAGCCAGTACCAAAAGGCAACGATCTCCTTGCCCATATAGCACTTGGCTAAGGTAAGCAACTACTTAGACACAGAATAGTGCATTTTTCCCAGAGGTGAGAATATTATAAAATATTCATAATTCTTTTTTTTTTTTTTTGAGACGGAGTCTTGCTCTGTCGCCAGGCTGGAGTGCAGTGGCACGATCTCGACTCACTGCAACCTCCACATTCTGGGTTCAAGCAATTCTCCTGCCTCAGCCTCCTGAGTAGCTGGGACTACAGGCGCGTGCCACCATGCCCAGCTAATTTTTGTATTTTCAGTAGAGACAGGGTTTCAACATGTTGGCCAGGATGGTCTCAATCTCTTGACCTCGTGATCTGTCCGCCTCGGTCTCCCAAGGTGCTGGGATTACAGGTGTGAGCCACCGTGCCCAGCCAATAATTCTTGATGAATAATCAAGAGTAGAGATGCCAAGGCAAGAGGAAAAGAGGGAAAAAACCCTATATTCTTCCTAAGGCATAGACGGGGCATTCTACTGTTTTGCGGGCCAGTTCAAATTATGATCTGGTAAGGGATTAAGAGTGAAATAACCACATACCATTAAGGGGTTCCTCTACAGCTTTCTGAAAAATATTTAAAATATATTTACATAAAAATATAATTTATGTGATGTCCTTTTATAGTAAAACTTATATATGCTAATATTTAAACTATGTAGTAAGCAGTAAATCCTATAGTCAAAAAAAAAAAAAACAACATGAAATAAGGCTATAAATGTTAAAGCAAAGCTTGCCAAGTCCGGTTAATAGTTTAATAATAATTGTATTATTCTCTTAATATTATTTTTCTCAACAGAATTTCCCACTTCACCACTCTCAGCTCAAGAAATTCTAACTTCTAAAACTATTAAAGTGCAAGCATAAATAGCAACAAGAGAATAAATAATACAGTGAAAAGGTGGAAGCAAAACAGAATCATCTTCAAGTATTGCAAATTGCGCTCAGTAACCACGAAAGAAAACGTGTTAGGATTTACAGGTCTGGTTAAGTTGCTGGCCTTTTGTGACCAACGTAGCTATGGCACCAATTCTTCTAGAATATACGCCTGTGGTAGACACACATAGCCGCCCTGCCTGCCCTTTAGGCACACTGAGGCTTGTCAGACTTAGAAGCACATGTGACCTCTACCTCTGGCCACAGACAGAAGACTCTCTTTGGCATTCCAGATAAATCTATCATCACTCCGTAAAAGGAAGCTAAGTACAATATAATCCTTTCCAGAGCTTATCTCCACAAAATAGCCGTTGGGCCTGTCACCGTGATAAGTCTATGTTTTTAAACATGCTTTTCTCTTCATTTATGCCCTCCTAAAATTACTCCTTTCTTGGAATTTTCTCAGATGGCTAATAACGTATCTAAGGTACAATGAAACCTTAAGCACGGTTTTAAGCGAAAAAATGTGTAAAACATTTGTATGGGAGGGGATCGAATCATAACTCCAAATAGATGTTTTCAGCAATATTTACATTTACTTTTATAATTATCATTTTTAATGATGTCAATTTAGTATGAATTTCTCCTCATTTTTAAGCCTGAAATTGTCATTCTGTGTATGTACATCCAATGAATCCAACAGGTAAGGTGATATATTGGAATCAGCTTCCTTCTGATTGCAGAGATAATATAGCCATTATTCCTACTTTGCAGTTCTGGGTGTGAGAAGTCAGTACAATCTTAAGAAATCATGTGTTCCATCCCATTGATACTAAAATGACCAAACACAGGTTTTAAAATAGAACTGGGCCCATTCATGCAGAGGTCATGCAATGACTTCAAACTTCTCTTAATTTGATGTGACACTAAACAGATAGCAAAATATCTCAATTACCAATTTCCTCAGTCTAATCCCTCAAATGATCATTCACAATTCATTTAATAAACATTAACTTACCCTAGGAGGTTGTATAGTCTTCTGATTGGAAGCTGATATAAATAACAAATAAGAATATAAATTTAATAAATGAAATAAACTAAGGCATTTGGTAATGTTTAATTTTAAGATAAAATGCTCAGGGCTAAAACTAAAGGTGCCAGAGATGTTAATGAAAGAGTTCCAGCTCTGTCTATTCAAACATGCTGAATATTCTTGATTATATATACTGATTTGAAAAATGAAGCAAATAACCCACCTACATCAAATAATAAACACATTCTCTCATTTGTTAAAGCCATCTTTCCCCCAAATCAGCCACTTGTTACACTGGTTGGTGGGAAAATGCTGTCACCAACATCCCCCCACTGTGGCTGCTCCATCCTCCCTCCTCTGTCTACCCAGTGTGGACAGAATGTGCCAGAATTTGTCCCCACTACTCCATCTCCCGTAGCTCACTGCTCCTGTTTCTTACTGCTCAGTCTCTTTCTTCACACCACTCCCTGGGTCTTTCCAGTTTCAAAGCTCCAAAGAGCTAACAAACTAAAGAAAATACTCAGATCGCTCTGAGTATTCCTGTATGTATTTCTTCTTAGCTTTCTGACTCGCCTTTTTCACTGCTTCTAAATGGATTCATTAATGAAGTTGAAGGAATATAGGACATGAGCAAAGTGACGAAAGGGAAAAGAATACCCTAGTTGGGTAGGGAAGAAGAGATAGCTTTCTTATTAAAAAAAAAACAAATGAGAAGGCCGGCCGTGGTGGCTCATACCTGTAATCCCAGCACTTTGGGAGGCCAAGGCAAATAGATTGCTTGAGCTCAGGCATTCAAGACCAGCCTGGGCAACATGATGTAACCCCGTCTCTACCAAAAATACAAAAATTAGCTGGCGTGGTGGTGCATGCCTATAGCCCCAGCTGCATGGGAGGCTGAGGTGGGAGGATCTCCCTCGGCCTGGCAGGCAGAGGCTGCAGTGAGCTGGGGTCGCGCCACTGCACTCCAGCCTGGGTGACAGAGTGAGACTCTGTCTCAAAAATAAAAGAACCCAAAAAACCAAATAAATACAGAATTAGAATCCTACAGATGGAAAAGCGTCAAACAGAAACATGCCATGAACCACTCAGCAGGAGGGGGATCCTACTGAACAGAGAGGTCCATTCCACTGAGACCTGGGCTGGATGACAGCATTGGATTTTCTCATCAGCAGATCGAGGCACACCTCCAGGACTGCTCTGTGTTCCTTACTATTTATTTACCACCACTGCACACTTGTACTCTGTTAAGCTTCTGAAGCTGGCAGGGAAAAGGGCAGGTCCTGACCCAAGGAAAGCCAATCTGTGAGCCAGCCAAAAGCTGGTGAGTCTTTCTCCAACAGGAAAAATGGCAAAGGACTGGACTGACAAGTTTCTCCCCACCACTGGACTCTAAGGAGAAACAGAAAAAAGACCAGAAAGTTGGTGATGGGAAGGGAAAGTGAAAAAGAAACAGAAAGGAGGCAAGGACGAGCTCAAAGCTGTAGGTAAGAAAAGCTGTCTGTGAGAAGGCATGAATAGGATGAAAAACGGGGGCATAAAGGAGAGGGTGAGCTAGCTGGCTAATAGGCAAAGAATCAAAGACAGAGGAACTCAGGAACTATAACTGACAGGAGCATCACCTTACTCTCGCGGCTGAGAGGGCAACACGATGCTTCAGCTCTTTGAGATGGAATGGATCTTTCCAATTCCTAGACTACATACTGTCCCACCCCTGTGAGGCCCAGTTATGTACCTGAGCTCACAGGAGTCCAGTCTCCGTTAGTGCCATGGGTGGCTTTAAATAGACCTCCCTTACTGTGGAGGAACCTGGGGGAGTGATCTGGTCCTTGCATCCAAACAAGGAGCCAACCTCTTTTTAAAGTAGAACGGGGTAAAATGGGTTGGGATGCACTACATTTAGCAGCTTCCCCAATAAACCAATTAGAAATACAGAGCTTTATTTGGGAACATCAAGATAGTTACATGTATATACAACTGAACTTCAATGAAACCATGCCTTATATCTATGTTCTACAAAGAAAAAGAGAACTAAACAGCTACCTAAATTTCTGATGATAATATGAAAGGTCACAGATACGGTTTTAGAGTTACATTTTTGAGCTCATAAATTTACTTATCAGAATAAACGTTGCCAGGTGTGGTGGCACATGCCTGTAGTCCCAGCTACTTGGGAGGCTGAGGTGGGAGCATAGATTGAGCCCAGGAGCTTAAGGCCAGCCTGGTCAACATAATGAGACCCTGTCTCTAAAAACAAAACAAAACAAAATAGAATATTGCTAACTGCCAAGTAACTCCTTTTCTTCCCTAATAATGTGTAAAGAATAGTTTCTAGTTCTAAATCTCACATCCAAGGGTTGTCACATTTGGCTGGCCCATTCTGAAAAAAGAGATTTATGAAGAACGGTACTTCAAAGGGACATCAGTCAGTTGTGATCCCTCTAAATATTATAAAACCAAATAGTGTAGAAGTTAATTTCACCTGAGTTAATTCTCTCCAATATGGATATAACCCATGTGACAAAAGAATTATTATGATTAAGCTGCTGCTACCATGAGCCTAAGACACTGACAGCCATATACATATATTTTTTAACCACAAGCCTTAAGCATTCCATACGAGCTTACTTGCAGTGCTTCTTGATTTGTTCTTCTCTCCCTGAAACATCTGACTCCATGCCATAAATATATTTCCAGGGTTTAAATTTTTCAAAAACATTTTTTCTATTGATACCAAATTTACCTCTCAAATGGAACAAGAAAATATCTGAATTTATACCTATACATAGATATAAATTCTACATATACATTCTGCATCTGCATCATTCTAAAATGTCTGGGATGTTGTGGTAAATATGGTTCTTACTGCTACTAGACTGATCTGTATCAAAACACTCTATGCCCTTATATTGAACTAACTGGTAATAGCTTTAAAAATGAGAAAGTATTGACCCTTATAATTATATAAACGTTCTCTACAAACAACAAGCCCAACTTTAGTGAGTTTGGTTAGTTGCTTGTAATCTTTTCTATGCTTTCACATTAAGTTATTGTGCCCAGTCCTTTGTCTCATCTTATAAAATTAAAATGCTTCCAATAAAAGAAAAAAACCCAACAGTTAAAAAAATTTAAAAATAGAAAGTGAAAGTCACTTTCACAGAAAGTTGTAGAAAGTGAAAGGCCTACTCTTTAAAATAACAAGGCTACAAATTTAAAGTTGGAAATAATAAAAATTATAAAAGTTAAAAAATCTCATAGTGACATTAACTTCTTCTTGAAGAGAAAGCTTGGATTTTTAACTATCTGAGGATTTTATTGCATTTAAATCAAAACACAATCATTAGCGTTTTCTAAAATAGAACACATGCAATGAGTAAAAATTGTTTTGGAGACACTTAAAATTTTAACTTCCTAATACAAACGCTCAAATTTGCAACCTAAATGTAACATAGATTCAGATTTACACAGTCAGATTATATAAGCAAACCATATTAATGTTCCTCCTAGTCTACCACATTATCTAAAGAGCAACTTTCCTGTACCTTGTCTCTTCTTGTCTTTCAACTGACCGTAGGTGTTCCTCTGAACTCTGGCATCAGACAAGTTGATTTAAAAAGTTAACTTAGGATACTATCAATAAAATTAGGACACTATCAATAAGATTGCACTAAATTTTAAACATATAGCATACATTTTAGCATATAGTATACTTATATGCTAACCTATGACAAAGAAAAAATAATTTGGGGTACTTGTCAGGATTTCAGTCATTTTAATTTTAATGTCAGAACAGTGACAGGTACAGTAGAGTGGTTTCACAGGCTTGGAAGAATGTAAGTGATGGAGAAGGCAGGAGAGTGAGGTTAAGGAGGTGGCAGATAGACAATGCTTAGCTCCACTTGAGGCATTGTCACTAGACCTGCTAGCAATTGTACTGAAGATCATTCTGTGCTAGATACGGAAGGCATGGGGTGGCATGGGAGTAAAAGGGAGGACAACCCAGATAGTGAGGAAAAAATAAGAGCGTGCTGCCCATCAGCCAAAGGTATCTAATACTAATTCACCAGAGTTGTATGGATACTGCAAATCACACACTATTCTCAGGCATTCATGGGGAGCAACAAAACCAGGAGTGTCATCTTCCAGAACCAGACACATGGTGATTGGAAGATGTAGCAAAAATAGAATATGCACCAACATTCAAGATGTTCACTGTAGCTACCACATGGATTCCATTCTGCTTTAGATGTCTCCATTGTATTTTATGGCATTATGTGGTATAAAATTAGAAAATTTCATTGAGCAACAACTAAGACTTATGAACTCATATGCTAAAGATAGGCAGATTTTGGTTAAGTATTTTAATTATCTAATAAGCATTAATTAAAGAAAGACACAGAATATATGACAGAATTGAATTCAATTACTAATTACCAAGAACCAAAAGTTCAGAAATAAAGGTAAAAAATTTTTCGGAAACTATATGTGAGTCTATGGGAAATTATTTGACTGTAACCAATTCAAGTTTTGTATTAGTTTTTAGACACACATACCAGCAAAACATTTTACCTACATGCAAAGGCAGAAACACTATTTTTTACTCCCTTAATTTATAACTTTGGTTATTTTGATAGGTGGCTAAAAGTTATGTTTTATTCATAAAAAATATTAATTTTTTTTTTAAAAAAAGGGGAAACTAAGGATGTAAATTACATCTATTGGGAACATTCTTAGCTTTTAGGGTAAGATACCATTAGTTTCAGGCACAATTAAAAATTACTCTCTCCTGTGGGCACATATCTCAATAAAAATAAGAATTTATGTAGAAACATTACTTGAAAATTGGCAGATTAAATATAAAAGAAACAATGAAGTAAATTCCATACTTATTAATAATTGATTTTAAAAGGAGTAAGTCTAAATTTTGAAACTCGATGTTTTCATAATTTGGTTTTGACTAGAACTGTTTTAAAGTCATGCATTAGAGGTCACTGTCCTTTAAATGAACAAAACTGATAGATTGTGAATCTTAATTCCTGCCTAGGGGTGTCTATGTCTGCAAGAAAAAGAGCAAGTGATAAACAAACAGGTCTCTGCAGGAGAGCTCTATCACAGAAACACTGCAACAATTAAAACTCCTATTCTATTACTTAACATGGATCCTCAAAGATCGCTCCCCTTTTACGTAGTATAAAAAGATACACATTCTAATAGATAAAGCGATTTTCTTTAAACTAGTTTGAAAACCAAACTTTTCATTAATCCTATATGTCTTCCACCCTCTTTAATTACCCTCAAATCATTCCAATTGTATTTTCTGATTTTTGGTCCTAAACTGGAAGAACTAACTAAAACTCTTATATGTCTTCTACCCTCTTTAATTAACCTCAAATCACTCCAACTGTATTTTCACATTTTTGGTCCTAAGCTGGAAGAACAAACTAAAAAGCATTTTCTAAGTGATATATCTGAAATTACTGGCATAGGTTAATGAAAATAAGATTGACTTACCCACAAATTTCATATAAACTAGTCCAAGTAATTGTGCTAGAGCTAAGATACTCAAACCTGAAATCAGAAGAGGGCCATGCATTGGTATACACGCTGTAAAAACAAATAAGATTCTGTATTAGAAAAGCAGATGAAACAGCTTATTAAAAAACAGTAATAATCCCAAGTTTTAAAGAGTTATTCTAATGATCAAAAAACAAAAAGTATCCATATGTTTATTAACTTAACCAGTAAAATGACTCAAAATTATTATAAGAACAAAGCCCGCCTTTGCATAACACATACCTTATCATATCAAGAAATGGGAACTAGTGTTTCAAGTCTAGGGCTCCAACCAGTTTGAGCCCAGTTATTTTAAAAGTTCTTCCACAAATACAGGCATATCAGTTTGCATGCTAGAACAATCAGCCACCAAGTCATAGATACAGCTAATATCTTTGTAGCAAGGAGGAAAGCACTACTACCACTGGGGTAAATTGGAAGTTTAAAAAGAGAAGCTCAGAATGCTAAATGCTGTCAAGTATATGAATAAACAAAAACCCTTATTTATTGGTGGTGATAATACAAAATGGTACAGCCATTTTGATACAGAGAGTTTGGCAGTTTATTACAACATACTCTTAACATACAGTCCAGTAATTGCACTCCTTGGTATTTGCTCAAATTGAATTGAAAACTTATGTCCACACAAAAATATGTATTTGAATGTATTTTCCACTCAACTTTGCCATGAACCAAAAACTGCAATAAAAAAAAAATCAAGTCTATATATTTTAAAACGAGAGAAAGAAAAGAAGAAAAGGAAGAAGAGCTCTGTCCAGGAGTAACCCAAATTAGGTCTACAGAAAGATGACTCTTACCCGCAATACAGAGACTCAGTCCAACCACAGCGAGGATATAGGCTATCACCTGAATAACCAATATGGCAATGACGAAGGAGGTTAATCCAATCGCTGGAGGAAGCAAAAGGATGTAACAGAAGTGTGTCAAGAGTATTTAAAAAGCAATCACCTCCACTTGCATTTGGTATAATCAGGGATCTCCTAAGACCAAAGACTGACTCTGGAGTTCATTGTCTGATGGTAGATGTTAGCTCAGTGATCTAACCATTCCACACAAGTAGTCAGCTCCAAATTCACACATTCAGCAGCCTTTAATTTTCACAGTCAGCTAAGCTGGACTGGAAGTTTTTACCCTGAATCTTAGAACA
Source organism: Rhinopithecus bieti (assembly GCF_001698545.2). Classification (NCBI taxonomy): domain Eukaryota; kingdom Metazoa; phylum Chordata; class Mammalia; order Primates; family Cercopithecidae; genus Rhinopithecus; species Rhinopithecus bieti. The sequence goes on from NW_016805008.1 coordinate 1,308,793, forward strand.
ATGCTGCTTTTACCACACTCGTGCATTTTACAATATGAACGGCTATTATGAATGGCTTCTCCACATGCACACAGAATTGCTCTTGCTGAGAGAACCATTATGCAAATACGTGACTGTAAACATCATGCTCTCTATCTCTAGATCCGTCATTTTATAACAAACTAATACCTTTCCAATGTACAACAAGCCAGAGATAGGCTCTAAGACCAAGTGTTAAATGTGACTCTTTAATTGTAATAACTAAATATGGTAGTGATCTACTTTCAAAATGCGGTGTAAATGATACTGATTATAGTTTGGATATCCATACCATCTTTTAAAACTACAGTATTAAGGTTTGCTAATAATTAAAACAAGTTTCTACTATTTGTGATTCATAATTCCATTTTATAGAACCAGTCTTCTTAATACAGAAGCAGAAGCTTAGCAAAAGAAGAGAAAGACTGTTTAGCATCCACTTATAACTTCAAAAAACTGAAATTAGAATATGAAAATAATCATTAAGAAATGATATGGCATAATTTAAAATTATGCTGATTGGCATCAAATACACACGAAAATCACTTTTTACAAAATAGCTAACCTAGAATAAACTTAAAGTTAATATGAATGGGAAAAGTCACTAAGAATAGCATGAAAAATCTTTTAATAAACCAACTCTTATTGAGTTGTAAAAAAACTATGAGTATTTTCACCAAAACTACTGTTTTGTAAATGAAAAAGGTAGGCAAAGTCATACTGTAACAACAAATACTCACCTGTACTAAACACATAGTAGTGAAGTAATATTAATATCCCTGTAGAAGTCACAATTAAACCAAGGCCAGTAGCATTCTTTAATGAATATTCACCTGTCAATAAATAAAACATTTAAAATATTTTCCTGCATACTTTTAAATGTACTAATCTAAATTCTACGCTTAACAACTGTGAAAATTTAAAAAATATACGTTTCCCTGAAAACCTCACACAAAATTAGTGACTATTTTTTCATTAAGACCAAACTTAAGACATCTAAATCTCAACATTGAAGTTTCAATATGCTGAAACCTTGAATTGGCTCTGCCTCCTTCTTAACTAGCTTACAGAATTCCAGATGAGAAACTGTGTATTCATCATTCACCGTTCCCTTCATTTGCTGTGTTCAGTATGTCCCAAAGTCAACTCAACTGTTCTTTCAAGTTGTCTTCTGAATCCACCTCCTTCCTCCCGTTGTCTTCACTAACTTCAGATACCAACAGAGCTGCCAAGCCCAGGTTCCTAAGCATTACATTTGTACTGCATTCTTCTCCAGAAACGATGGTGTGCTATAGCTATCAGGTGGAGTCCCAGCCTTCCTTTGCTTTTCTTTATATGTGCTACATATCCTCATTTCCCACTCACATTCCCATCCTCCAAATGCAACTGCCAATTTCCACCTTCATTCCACTTTCATGTCTTGGCCAATGGAGTTTGTCTCTGTAGTGAGTTGAATGATGGCCCTAAAGTTATTTCTACCTCCTAATCTCCAAAACCTGTGAATATTACCTAATAAAGCAAAAGAGTGAATACTGCATTATATGGCAAAAGATATGATGAAGTTAAGGATCTGAAAGGAGGAGCTTACCCTGGATTATATGAGTGGGCTCTAATTCCAGTGACAAATGTGCTCGTAAGAGAGAGGCTGAGGGAGATTTAACAAAAACACAGAGGCAAAGACATAGAGGAAGGAGAAGGCAATGTGACCAGAGAGGCAGAGGGTGGAGTTATGCTGTCGCAACTAAGGAATAATAAACACTCTCATTCTTTAGCAAATTCCAGAAGCTAGAAGAGGCAAGAAATGGATTCTTCCCTAGAGCCTTGAGAGGGAGTATCGCCCTGATGACATCCTGATTTCAGACTTATGGCCTCCAGCGTGGAGAGGGAATTGCTATTGTTTAAGCCACCCAGTTTGCAGTCATCTGTTCCAACAGCCCTAGGAAACTAATGCAGCCCTCCTTACCTTGGAATGCACTCATTTACCGCCTGTGTTCCTGCCTAGGAACTGCACATCTTACCTGGGACGAAAAGAATGGCTCCAACAATGACAATGACAGTGATCATTAGTCCAGCAACAAGTAAAGCAATCGTTTTCTCATCCATACCACCGGATCTATATTTAAGTGCTTAAAAAAGAAAAAAAAAGAATTACATGAACTCAATCACAAGTGAAGCCATTTTAATAACTTATACAGAGACAAAGTGACAAAAGTACTATAACGTAATAACTTCTGAGGAACAACTCCTTCATATCATCAAGTCACCTCACATCTTTCACAAGCAAATGGATACTGTCATGGCAATATAAATATGGATGGTGAATTTATAGGTGACACTTTATTTTCCTACACTAACAAATGAAGTTCTATACATCAGTCTTTCTCGGTCGATGTATTACTAATATCTTGAGCTAGATAAGTTTTCTGGGGGAGGGGGGACACTGCTCTGCATAATATAGAATGTTTAGGAGCATCCTTGGCCTGTACATACTAGATGCTAGTAACTAGATGCCAGTTATGTCAATCAAACTGTTTTCAGACATTGTCAATGTCCCCTGATGAGCAAAACCACTCCAGACTGAAAACACAACACTGAGGTACATAATACTAATGGGAAATAACAGGTTAATTAACAATATTGAGAAAAAGAGAATTTTGTTCTACCTTATATAAAATTAGTAAACCATCTGGAAATCTAGTTATTTTGTTTTGAAAAAAATGACAGAATAAAACTGGGCAAATTACACCCTTGTGAAATCCTGATGAAGAAAAAAAGCTTAAATTGTTCAAGTAAAATATTTTAATAGAAACAAACTGCAAAGACTCACAGGATTCATGATACATGTTACTGTTTCTGCTGCTAGCTCTACTGTCATGTATCTCATACCTCCTCTGAAAGACGAATGGAATAGATCAATCTGCAAATATTAGTTCTTTTACTATATATGAATCTTTTAAATTTTGGTTAACATTGATTTTTTCACTAAGGAAGTTGTTTAAGGTAACCTAAAAGCAAACTGAGTAGCAGAAAGAAACTGTGTGTGACTGAAATGCTTCTGTGTGTTATTCACATAGAGATATTCTCCATGCCAGTAATCAATGGGTGACTGTCATGAAGGGAAAAATATTTTAAATGTTACATTTAGCATTTAGGTTTTTTCTTCTGCAGTGACAAACATTAAATAAAGTAAAAGCAATAAATAAGCCCCTAAATGATCGTGATAAAAATCTATGTTTAAGGTATATGACAGGTACCTAAATATTTTTGGAATTTCTATCTACCCATACTTTATAACCTCAATTTTAGTCTCTTTATGGGGAGATAAGTCCTAAGCAATAAATAACCAATAGAGAACCCATATTAATCAGAAAACATCCTATAGCAAGTTCCCTAAGTTTTTATTTGATTCGTTACTTCTGCCCAGCCCTGGGATTTATGTGCCTAATAGTCATAGCCTTGCCTTCTTATAAGGCACAGAGTTTTTACAGCTTCCCTATTTTCTAGGCTAAAATGCTGGCTAGAATGAAACTGAGTGTGTAAGTCACAAAAGGCGCACACACAGAAAAAGGAACTTTCTCTAGACATATGTCACATTTTCCATTTTAACCCCATATATATTGTGATCTAAATACAGCTTGAAGGTTCTGCAAAGGATTATAAAATAGAAGCTGTTTCAAACGCACCTCACAATCAATCATTCATAAGAAACTCTTCCAGGTTTAAGTCAATGCATAAAAGAGCTACTAAGATCAAGCAACAAGAATCTGCCTTAGAGTACAGCATATTTTCATAGAAAAAGGTTGACTTACGTTCTTCTTCTATTTTCTTTTTTTTTTTTTGAGATAGAGTCTCTTGCTCCGTTACCCAGGCTGGAATGCAGTGACACAATCTCGGCTCACTGCAACCTCTGCCTCCCAGGTTCAAGTGACTCTCCTGCCTCAGCCTCCCGAGTAGCTAGGACTACAGGCACGTGCCACCACACCCTGCTAATTTTTGAATTTTTTTTTTTAGTACAGACAGGGTTTCACCATGTTGGCCAGGCTGATCTCCAGCTCCTGACCTCATGATCCGCCCGCCTCGGCCTCCCGAAGTGCTGGGATTACAGGCATGAGTCACTGCTCCCGGTAACTTTCATCCTTCTTAATAAAAATAAGAGTTTGAATCTCATATAAAATTTATCCTCTTTAGGCTTAGAAGAGCTGTTATAGGAGAAAACAGTGCGAACAATAGCAACAAAAATAAAACACCACAAAATACTACCATAGACAGGGTTCTATCATAAAATGGTCTGTCTCCCTTTGACTATAAGTACACTATATATTGGAAGTAGCTTTGGTGCCTGTTGATTAGTTCAACTACTACTTGTTTTCCAGGCCACCTTAACCTTTTCCTTAAATTAAGCAGCCATTTCTAACAAATACACACATTGAGGATCCCAAGTGTGAAAAAATCTGAAATCCAAAACACTCTGGTCCCAGGACGGACACTCCACCGGTCTCTGTGGGGTGTACCTAAGTAACCACAGGCAATGAAAGAGGATTTCCAGGTTTTCTTCAGTGAATCTTCAGAAAGTTTCTTTTGGCTCATTTTCTTTGCTCGCATAGCCACATTTCAGCAGGTACCATGGCAAATGTGGGGTAGGTATCTTGTTGCTAGCCCAGTCGTCAAATTTCTCAGTGCAGCAAAAGGGCAAGGAATTTGATATAATAGATACCATAGAACCCAATAACCTCAAGGATCTTATTGATCTTTTCTTATCCTTCAATAAGTGGATTTATCCTTATTTACTGCATGTATCAAAACATTAAATGCAACAAAAAAATAAATTCAAGTAATTCTCCACCTAGTATTAAGACAAAAATAACTTAATGTGTTCTTAACAGGAGGCTCTTATCAAATTTCCTAGTATGATTTTCAGACTGCTTGGCAAGGCAATCTATGTAATTTTTAAAATCTGCGTGCTCTTAAGGATTCCCCTCAGCTACAACTACTGAAATCAATACACAAAATAAAGTACATGAGAAATAACAGTAGTTACACGCTTAACAAAAAATTTATAACCTTAGTGCTTAGCCTGACACAGGAAAACCAAGTATCGGGGAGACAATATAACATTTTTGTGAACAAATTAGGTATTCTAAAATTTTCTTTTATATGTTCTATAAAATAATTAGTAACCAAAAGCAGCCTACTTCTCAGAAATCTGTTGGGTTGGTTCATTCATTTGTTCTACAAATATTTACTGTGTACCTACAATGTACCAGCCCCTTTTGCTAGTCTACATCAAGGAACAAGTAGAAGATTACTTAATTTGACAATAATTGATTGAGCACTATCAATCTGTATGACAATCACTATTCTCAATGCTGATGGTGAACATAAAAAGCAAACACAAGGCCTGCCTCCAAAGCCTTTACATTCTAATGGGTGAGTGTGTGTGTTTAAGGGCAGGAGAGTGTGAGTGATGAGTATGTTACTCCCAAAACTTCTTTCCCAGTTAAATAGATGGCGAAGGCCTACTCTAGTCTAAGAAAATTCCTTTATGCATTTAATCTTTCAAATTCATTCAGATGAAGCAATGACATGTCCCTCTAGCCACCTGAGAAAACAGCTAATGTTATGGATGGACAAGAAGGTTTTCTGATTTTGTGACCGACAGACAGCACATATAAGATAAAATGCAGGTTGTGACTGATGAAATCTAATGAAATTACCAAGTCAACTTGGGGATAAAATCAAGTCTATCATGTTAAGTTTCCATGACACCCCAAAGACTGGATTTGACACACCCATATAGGCTCACACAGACTGCAGTCCATCCAACAAAACCCAAAACCTAAGAATTTAATGCCTGCCCAAAGACATGACATTTGGAGTGATTGGTAAGTAAGGAGAGAGACAGGAAGGCTTACCAGGCTGATGTGTATCAGACTAAGAATAAATCATAAAGAAAGATGGGTTTGATTTCATTATTATAGTGCTGTTTTCTGATAACTCTAGGAAAGTAATTTTAGAATCTTTTTTGTATCTGTTGAGCTGTAAATGAATATTGTTTTCAGTGCAGAATAAAGCACATCTGACACCTTTACACATAAAATTGCAATTTCATTTTTTAAATTATTTAAATTTAAATTGCTATTTTTCAAATATCTAATACACTTATTTAACACACACAAGCACACACAAATGAAAGCTTCTGAAACTGGTACTGGGAAAAAAATGAACATTAATACCATTATAAACTGGTTACTTGACAGAAGGCAAGTTAAATAATTTTATAATAAACTCCATACACTATCCAACTTGCTCTGATGAAACAATTTTGTCACAATGAATACTGACTAGACATCAGTCTATAGGATAGAGATAAAAGAGCCCAGGCTTTGTGCATCAAGTACTTTGAACATAAAAGATGAAAGAAGAGGATGTCCAACAGACCAAACTTCCTTTTTTTCATTATCAACTTTCCCTGCCTTGTGGATTTCACAATTTTAGAGTGTATGGAGAAAGTTGTGATGTCTGGATTTGGAAAAGGTCAAGGGATTTCTACAAAAGAGTAAAATGCTGAGCTATAGATTTGTTCAATTCCTCCTACAATAAAATCAGCACATAATCACATTAATAACAGAACGTGCTCATTATATGGACAGGACCAAGGGAAAGCACTGGGAGTTCAAGATTATTGAATAGAATTCACAGTAAGGGGCCAGGCACGTGGCTCACGACTGTAATCCCAGCACTTTGGGAGGCCAAGGCAGACGGATCATGAGGTTGGGAGTTCGAGACCAGCCTGGTCAATATGGTGAAACCCAGTCTCTACTAAAAATACAAAAATTAGTCAGGTGTGGTGGTGCACACCAGTAGCCTGTAGCTACTCGGGAGGCTGAGACAGAAGAAATGCTTGAACCCGGGAGGTGGAGGTTGCAGTGAGCCAAGACCAGGCCACTGCACTCCAGCCTGGGCGACAGAGAGAGACTCCATCTCAAAAAAATAAAATAAAAAGAATTCACAGTAAACATAATAACAAAGTCTCATTATCAGGGGCCATCAACCAGGTCACAGAATGATTCTTTGTGATAATATTTATTGTATATTTTACTTTCTTGGATGGAAATTTCCTAGTCCAAGTTAGGATATGTCTTCACTTTTTCAGAATAATTTTTCTAATCTATGAAGAGATTTCCTGTCCCATTACTTATTTTAAATATGCTTTCACGGCCGAATTACTTTCATTATTAAGCTGTCCTCAAGTCAAAACTCAAGGACTTAGGATCTCAAGGTAGTATAATGAGAACTTTTTTCCTTGAATTTTCTAACAATGATTTCTACAGGAACATCTACTCAAAGACATCTGAGCCATAACCAAAATCTCTGTGGAATAATTTTGAGTAGGGAGGGGAAAGTTGAAAAAAAATTAAAGATGCCTAGAATACACTATTTTAAATTTGGAATCAATTACAGCAGTCCTCACTTTGCACTATTCTGATAGGAATTCCAGTTACCATGGTTTAATCAAATAAATTCCTCACAAATAGTCCAAATTTCAATTACCACAATATATTAACTGAGTAACTGCATGAAGTACAACTTCACTGCTATTTCTTCAGTTCAAAAATAACTATGTAAACAGCAGATGCCCCATCATGATCAGTGGTCAATCATGTCACTTCTTTTGAAGACTGTTGGTGACTAGTCACTGTACATCTGATATTTAGGTCATGCACAGACAGCAAAGTATGGAGTTTTGTTACCTCCTTGTTTCCCAGTGATAAACCCATGTGACATTTTATAATGGAGAAATCAAAAGAGGAAACTAGGCAAGAACCATGAAAGAGTAAAGAAATAAAAACTGACAAATGCTGGGAGTGAAATTTGAATAGACCATAAACGGAATAAGAGAAGAAATAGCTGATTGTGGGAATGTTGACATTACTGCAATGCAAGAAACTCTAGAGACGAAGCCAGAAGAACTCAGCGAAGGTGGACTTACTGATATAAAAGAGGAAAGTGAGGAGGATGTAACAAAAAGAATAAAGATGTCCCAGAGGAAGTCACTGGCAATAAAATAAACTTTAAACATTCAAAAACATTAAAGGAATTCTTTCATGACATTGAGAGTGCAAAGGATAAAACGGTAGAAACTGACCAAACTTAGAAAGGGGTATGACAATTCACCACGCCATAGAGAAGATGCTTGCTCTGTATCCAAAGTTATACAAGAAGAACACACAAGTGTTGTTCAAACTACTCTTGATAACACACTTTCATTCTCAATGTTTCTAATGATTTAATTTACCACATACTAAATACTGGCTTTACTATTTTTCATTTCTCAATGTCATTGTTATTGATAATAACAGAGTTTTTAAGGTCTTAACAAAAAAAATTTTAAGGTCATGGAACAATACAATAATAGTTTTTCCCATTCATCGTGAAGATTGCTTTGCAGAGTTTCAGCTTACATGGTCATGTTTATGGTCTTGCAGTTTTGTGTGAAGCAAGTATTGTTTGTGTGAAGACACAGTTATAAAGGCAAAGAAAGAACAGACAGACCTATCTCAAAGAATTTCAAAATGTTAGCCAGTTCTTTACATACAGCTGGACCTTAATCCTGCAGGAACTGGAGCTGTAGGTGGACAGAACTTAAAATGATATCAAAGAGTGAGAAAGAAGAATCCTGCAAATCAGCCAGGAACTTAATTGTCAGTAGAGTGGCAAACTGAGTTGGTGTAGTTTTCAGAACACAAACAAAGCGTGTTAAATGCAATACTATCAGTTAAGGCTTGGTGTCTGATTCTAGCAATCTCAGAGTTGTTTGCTAAGCATAGAGATTCTGCATGAAAGTTCCTAAGTTAAAGCTAAGCTAAAGATGAAGGTATTCAGGAACATTTCCCTGTGAGAGGCCTTTATCTTTGAAACATGGTCCAGGGCTCACCAAGTCCTGGCTGGGCTCTGGGAGTTTAAGAGTCTTCTTGGGCTTCTTCCTCAGTAGGACCAATGGCATCCTGAGATATCATTCAAGATACAGCTCTGGTATAAAGAAACGCTTTCTCCTCAGAGTGAGCAAATGAGGGCATAACCTGCTGTCTTTACTGAAAGTTTAGCCCAGTAAAGGTCCAGGTTTTGTCTTGGACCACAAAGTCTCACATGCAGAGCTGGAGAAACCACTGAGAGTACAGACCTGTAGCCAAGTACAGACCATAAATGTTAATCAGGAAAAGCTAAAGAGAACTAGAAATCTATAAAATAAAAGTCATGGGTCTGAGTTATTATGAATGCTTTAGGGGCTTTACCATATTGGATTCTAAAAAACACACATCTAAGCAGGTGGAAAATAGAGATGCTTTTTGTTTCTATTTGGTGGAATGCTTAGGCCATCAACAGGAGGCACTAACAGAAAAGTTAGATGTGGATCCATGACTATCTCGAAGATGTGACAAAGCACAAGATGCACATACATACATGTCTCCCTCGCTGCAATGACTTAAATGTGGGTGCTACAAAGCCAGGGCAATATGCACGTCACACCCACATTTCAGGCATGTAGCTAGCTCGGTGCCCAGCAATCCGCAGGCACCCCATCACTAGGTATTTGCAGAGTAAGTAAACACATTAGGTCAACATTCTGCTCTCCTAATAAGTTTTAACTACTCAGTATTATGTGCTTAGATACAGGTTCACCCTTCATGGAAAGAAAATCCTCAAAATAAATGCAAAACGGGAAGGCAGCAGTACAGTGCAGTGGTACACAGTACTAGTTCAAATCCTAGTACTACCAGGAAACGGTTGGGTGATTGCGGGCAAATTGCCTAATCTATCTGTGCCTGTTTCTTATCTACAAAATGGGAATAACAACAGTGCCTATGCCCATAGAGTTCCTGGGAGAAATAAATGTCATTTCAGATATAGAGTACTTTGCACAGAACCTGTCATGCAGAGCAAGAGCTCCACAAATGGCTAGCTACTATTATTATCAACACCTTTAAACGTGAGCGCAGGCTGGGTGAATCATGTATAGACATACCTCTTCCATGCACATACACACACATCTACCTGTTTCAAGATGAGCCAAAACAAAAAATTCCCACCAAAATATTTCTTTAGGTTTATAAGCACGTTCCTTAAAATATGACTAGTATAAAAAATATAAAAAAAGAACATTCTACCTTACTAACATAAAAATTACAATTAAAATAAGATGCTTTTTCACCCATCGAATTAGCAGAGATTTTAGAGTTATAATACCAGAATTATAACTGAGGTGAAAGACAGGTATTCTCATCTGCAATAGTAGTTGATAGAAACGCTTCTGGAAAACATTTTGGCAGTACGTATCTAGAGTCTTAAAATATCTCTGCCATTTCCAGGCTTCATATCTTTAGCAGAGTTATTTTCATAGTATCAAAAAAATTGGAAACATCCTTAAAATCCATCAAGATGAGAGTTAAGTAAATTATAGTGCATTCACAAAAGTAGAACACAGGCAGCTATAACAAGATTTCTGAAGACACGGGGGAAAATCAGAATGTACAAGCATATAAGCTGTATGAGTCCATTTATGGTTACCTTTTAAAAAAAAATAACAAAAATGAATAGAAAAAGACAGCAAGGGAAACAGGAAATTCACTAGAATACACCAATAGTTTATTTCTAGGTTTGGGGACTACAGATGAGTTTTTTTTTTTTTTTCAATAACTTCCTACTTTGTATGAGGTGTTCTAAAGTGATATGTATTTTTTTTTAAGTCAGAAAAAATATTGTAAAGCTCATTTTGTAAAAATACAGCCAACAGTGCACACACTCACTCCTGGTATTTCACTAAAAATAATGTCACCAATGATAACATCTGGATCAGCAAACATCCATCAAGCCAAACTCAAAAAATCGCAGTATGTGAAATAATTTCATGATCTTTAAAAAAGGCTGTTTCCCTGCCCACGTCATATGACTTAGCACTTAAAAAGCCTGGCTCTGCCAATATGGTTAAAAGCTTTCCCTAATATCACTGATGTCAGAATAGGTCTTAATGCTATACCAGTCCTTTTCTTGATATAAAAAACTAAGAAATTCTAGGAAAATTTCAAAAAGAAGTCTAGACACTATCTTGAAAGTAAAAGTTATTCAATGTCTTGACAATTGCCACTGCCACTCCTTTCTCCCCCTTTTTCCCTTTCAGACAAAAGTTGAGAACATTTCTGAAATCACTGAGCATTTCCAGAATGCCATACATTGAGAAAACTGCTTAAAACATATAATCATTCAGTCATCTCCCTTCCATGTTTATACATCACCATAGATATACACAGCTTAAACTGCTGAGTAAAAGTAAAATTCATAAAATATACAACTGGGCAATCCACTGCAATATTTTGCTAGCTTTTGTATGTTTAAAGGTTGCAGAATAACTTAAATAAGCAGTATTTATTCCTTGCCTATATAAATGTTTACTGGTCTTCAGGATGCTACATGGAAAGAAGGAATAAATCTTGTATTTAAAAAGCTTAAAAGTTTAGACTGTCACCTCAGAACTTCATTAATTTTGTAAATTTTCTTTATCAAAATATGAAAATATGGTTGATTAAACATTAACCATAATACATATTACCTATCTGCCTAGTAATGACAATTCTACATTGTTGAAGCTAAATCTAGTGCAGCATCAAGGTCTGCCCTCAGAAGTCTGGTTATGTTACTATCATAGGAAAGCAAGGTCAGAGAACATAACTCTCTGGTGGCTGCTTCTTTAGAGGCTGCAGAACTGCACAGAGAGGATGACAAAACATGGTTCCACTGGACTTTTCCAAGGGTGAACACATGTACACAGAGAAATTCAAACTGGGAAAATAAAAAGAGGGGAATCTAAATGCTCCAAAGTATAACATCCTATCTCAAAACTAATGCAGGCTGTCACCACCTGTTTACCAAGTAACATAGTGTGTGTGTAGATGTTCTGTGACTATTAAAATGTGACATGAGTTTCAGGTGTTGTTACTAATATTCCCACTATCCATTCTTAAGAGATTAAAAAAAAAAAAAAACACCAAATGAAAACCACCTTCTTAGGAATTAAAAGTGAACTACAGCAAAACGTGGGCGACAACATATACTTCAAGGAGACTAGCAGTATTCAAATTACATACTCATATTTATCATAATAGCACTTTTCCTAGTACAACTTTAAATATTTCACTGATAATGTCTCCTAGAAATAACTATATCATCACTGAAGCATAAATGAAAAGTAGAAATAATACTTACTTTTAATACCAAACTGTCCCCAAAACAGGAGTATAGCAAAAATTGGGAAAATAACAATGAGAATATTTTCATTTGGAGAAAACCATGAAACTGGGGAAAAAGAAAACAAAAGTCACAATTAATATTTACTGTAACACTTTAAATCTTGCTAATGATCTATAATACATGCTTTATTATGGAGATGGAAAAAAATTAAAACTGTGGCCTTATTTTTACATATATTTATTTATACACACACATATATTTTATGTATACACACATATACGTAAAACAAATTACACATATAACGTACTTACGTAAATTTTATTTATGAAAAAAAACTACGCTTACTTAAGCGTTTCTCACATTTTTCCTATGTTTCAAGGAAGGAGGTAGTGCAGTGCAGTGGCTGAGAACAAGGCTCTGGGGCCACACTGCCAGGGTTTGAACCCAACTCTGACTTAACACTCTGTGGAACCATGACCACCACTTGACACCTCTTTGTTCTTCGGTGTCCTCAACTGTTACACCAGTATAGCACAGTACCTGTATCTTGAAGGACTGTTGTAACTACTAACAAAATTAATAAAGTACATGCAAAGGGCTTAAAACAAAGCTTAGCACTCACCAACTACTCAGTTAACTAAAATTAGTATGTGTTCATGTGCTGAGTAGCTGTGTATGTAAAGTCCCAAGAATGTACCTTCAAGTAACAGTGAAGCATTCCTGTAAAGACAGACTCAGGGAACCTAAGCGAGGAAGATGCACCACTAGGTACTCTATTCTCACTGTGGCTTAGATGGAGAGAGATGTGCCTGGTCGGTCTTTTCTCAAACTCACTCTGCAATTATCCAGGCACAATTAGGCTTCAGAAGGACTGTTTATACGTAAAGTAACATGAGTGGCTTTAGGGTATTAACGAAGCTGTTATTAAGTGGGTCACATGCTACTTTTATCATAAAAATATATCCACATATCCTATATAAAGGAAATTAAGATATTAAGACTTCAAATGAGATTTGTGAGAACTTTTAAAAATTAAGTTTAATTGCCTCTTATAAACCCCTAAGACCATAATTTTAGCCGTGAAATGTCTGCTCTAACAATAAAGCCAAGTAAATGGACTGAACGTATTCCGGAGTTTGCCTGTACAAGGGGCCGTGCGGTTGGAAGAGTACTTCTGATACTGCCTTAAGCAAGCACTGGCATTCCTCTGAAATCAACACTTCTTTCGAATTCTACCATGCACTACCCCTCAGGTCAACAGGTGAGGAATTTTCCAACATTTCACTCCATAATGATAGCCACATATTTCTTGTGTTAAGCTAATTTTTGTAATTTTGGTAGAGACAGGGTTTTATCATGTTGGCCAGGCTGGTCTCAAACTCCTGACCTCAGGTGATCCACCTGCCTCAGCCTCCCAAAGTGCTGGGATTACAGGCGCGGGCTGCCACACCCACCCTAAGTGATTCTTAACTGAAACTTATCAGTTTGTCACTCTCCCTTCTCACTATTGTGCCAGGATTTTAAATTGTTCCCTGGTGTGTGTAGGGGATGGGGAGGGCAAGCAATGGAGAAGAGCATCCATAATTCTCTCAGTTTGAAATCACTGTTGCATATTTCTGCTGGATTTGAGCTATGGTCACTGATGAACGTGTTCCTCCTCTCTCTAATTTGTTACAGTGGGAAAAATTTGAGGATCACTGAATTAGATATCTAAGAACCAATTGAGATGCTGGGAGAAAAAAACCAACGTTTTATATAAAGACACTTGCATGCCTGTTAATCTATTGATTTGTTATGGTAGTATTGTCAGATGACGTTAACTCTTGTTTCTCAAGGGGAGAGTGAGACATGATACTTCTTTCAGCTCTGAATTTCTATGCCACTAAGAACATAAATTAAGCTTAAAATGGACTAAACAATGTCAGATATTTTTCCATCACAAGATTAATAAAGAAAAGCCAAGAACATTCACATCCTTATTCTACCCAAGCTATGGCTGACAACTGTGTCTATCACTCTCCTCCAATTCCTGGACAGGCAGAATGGCTTCCACGAAAATGAACTTCTTGCTAGTGGAAAGGCAAAGAAGTGATATTACAAGGGTGTAGTCTATGAACGAGTGTCTAATTTTTACTTCCAAGCTTAAGTGTTATTAAAACCCAGGACCTCATTTGTCTTACCACTGTACAAAAATGAGACAACCTAAAAAAGTGAAGACACCATTTCTATCAACAAAGTGTCTCCTTCAAACCTCCACAAACACAGGGAACACTAGGTTACACACACACACACACACACACACACACACACACACACCCCACAGTAACATTTACAATACTAAAATGCAAACCAAATTTTTACTTGATGTTTCAGGATTGTAGTGGCTTTTTTTGATGTGTTGACTTGCTAGGCTACAGTCCCATTATTTATTTAATCAAACCCAGAATTCTAAGGTGGTCCCAAAACCACTGCCCTAGCCATGCATCTTTTATATTTCCCTCCCCTTGTGTGTGGGAGACTGAGACTATGAATGTATTGGATTTCATTTCCATGCTTATACCACCTAGCAAAAGGGAGTTTGCTGACGTAATTAAGATCCCGAATCAGCTGACTTTAAGAAAGAGAGATTATTTTTGAGGGAGAGAGAGCTGACCTAATCAAGTGTTCTCTTAAAAGGGTCTGGGTTCTTCCTGGCAAAATAAACTCAGTATGTGAGAGGGATTCAACAAGAGGAAGATTCTCCTTTGCTGGCTTTAAATATGCAAGGGGCCAGGGGGCAAGCAATGAGGGCAATCTCTAGGAGCTGCTAGAATTCCCTGGCAGATATTTAGCAAACAAACAGGGACCTCAGTCTTACGATCACAAGGAATTGAATTCTGCCATAATTATGTGAGCCTAGAACAAGACCCCAAAGTCCAAATGAAAGTATGCCCTGGGCAACACCTTGATTTTAGTCTTTCAAGACCTTGATCAGAGAACCCAGTCATGCCATGACCAGGCTTGCCACCTACAAAACTGTGAACTAAAAAATGAGTATTGTTTCAAGCTGTTGTATTTGTAGTTGTTATGCAGCACTAGAAAACTAATACAAAGATCTTGCAATGCCTTCATGTCTTCATCATGAACAGACTGTATGTCTTGTTGATAATAATGGAATTGGCAACTCTGTGGAACTTGAACTGACCTTTCTAAACAAAACTCTTAATAGCTTAGAGAAAAATAAATTTTAAGTTTTCAAGTTTTTGTATTGCTAATAGAATAGAAATATTAATGACAAATTTTATGATTACTATTACTTGCATTTAGTATTTAGTTATTTACAAAGTGTTGTCACATGAACCACATACTATGGTGGTAAAAATACTGGGTTTTGATGCCAAAGAGATCTAGGTGTAATTCCCGGCTATTACTCTGACCTTGAACAACCTCGAATCTCTTTTGCTTCCCTGTTTGTTAAACGGTAAGACCTCCATCTATCTCCTAGAGTTCTTGAGAGGATAACAGGACACGACTTACATAAAGTATGTGGCACATGTGCAAATAAATGTTAGGTCACTTTACATATTTGTACTGCAACCACTTCCTTGAAATCACCAATGATGTCTTCCTCATCACGGAATCTGTGATGCCTAGCATGGTACCTGACACATGGTAGGCACTTAGTAAAATTTTGTTAAGTAAGAGAGATATTATTTATATCTCAAACATTTCCGTGGTGATGGCATCTTTATTGTACTAAGAAAAATTTGAGGGCCAGATAGGTTGAGTTTCTTATCTAACTTTTTTTAAGCTATTAAACAGTGAAGTCTAGAAAACAGTGAAGTCTAGAAAACAGTGAAGTCTAGAAAACAGTGACGTCTAGAAAACAGTGACGTCTAGAAAACAGTGACGTCTAGAAAACAGCTTTGTAAATTCAAGTACAGTGCTCCTTCCAGTGGACTATACTATACATAGGCACAGAGGTACATAAACCTGTATCTTATAGTGTTTCCATGTATTCAGTCCTAGTCCTCCAAAAAATAAAAAAAGGCACAAAGAACGGTCACTATTATCTGCGTTCTATTAAGTATAATTCACTTCTCTATTGAGTAAATTCTGTTTCTCATGTATGCCTGTATTTGCAAAAATCACAACATAGTAAAAATGGTTTCTAATGCCTAAATCCTCAAAGTCCGTAACAGGTAAAATTCTCCATAGTAAGAGTCCTGCCCCATTTAACTTTTGTGCCGATAAGTTTTAACTGTTTTTTGTTTGTTTGTTTGCTTGTTGTTTTTTTCAGTTAAAAATGGTTACAACATAGTGGTACCAGATATTGCTGAGGATGTGGAGAAACTAGATCACTCTTACACTGTTGATGGAAATGTAAAATGAAATAGCCACTCTGGAAAAGTCTGGCAGTTTCTTTAAAAACTAAGCATATACTTACCATACAGCCCAGTAACCATACTTCTGAGCATTTATCCCACAGAAATGAAAACTGTGTCTACACAAGAAACTGTACACAATTGTGCATAGCAGTTTCATTTGTAACAGCCCAAACTTGGAAACAACCAAAATGTCCTACTGTAGGTAAATGACTAAACAAACTGTGATATATTCATACTAGGGACTACTACTCAGCAAAAAAAAGAAAGGAAAAAAAACTATTGATAGACGCAATCACTTGAATAGATCTCAAGGGCATTGTGCTGAGTGAAAAAGCCCTCAAAAGGTCACATCCTGTATCATTCCATTTATATAGTATTGATGAAATGACAAAATTATAGATATGGAGGGCAAATTGGTGCTTGCCAGGTTAGGGACAGTGGGAGGTGGTGGTATGACTAGTAAGAATAAGCATGAGGGAGATGTTTGTGATGATGGATAGGTCTATGTCCTGATTGTTATATGCAAATATACACGTGATAAAATGAGAGAACCATTCACACACTGCACCATTGTGAACTTCCTGATTTTCATATTGTGTTATTGTCACATAAGAGGAAACCATTGGGGGGACTGGGTGAAGGGCACATGGAACCTCTCTATCTTTGAATCATCCTATAAATCAATAATTATTTCAAAAAATTAAAATGGATGCAAAGCCAAATGTCTCAAACTCTGGTAGAATTTTCTACATTCTCTATAATAAAACAACACTTTCTCCTTTTAATGGCCCCAAAATAAGTCTAGTTCTTATTTTATAGGATATTTGGAAAACAAAGAAAGATAAAACAATCTTTCAATCACATGCAAAATAATGCTTTCTTCTCAGATCCTGCTTTCTTCTCAGATCCTGACATTCCTTTCTCTTCCATCTTCATTTCATCTTCTGGCCTTTCAAATCTCGTATCTTGAGTTTTCCAGTTTACCTCTCAGTGACCTATATTACCCCCCAAAGTTACTGTTCCCCCATGTCTTATTCTTTCATTTCCACAAAACTGTACCTTCCCTCAGAAAAATTTCAACTAGGTATTAGATGATCTAACTCCAGTTAGCCGCAGTGCATATGACTGACTGATTACACCCTTCCTGAAAGGTATACTTAACAACAACAAAAAAAGCTCCTTGGCCCAAATTAATATCACTAGTAAAAGCTACAAGGTAAGAGAGATTTCTTAGCAGAAACACCTTTCAAATTCTCCTTGCCTACTCAGAGCCATTCCCTGCCCATTCCTCACGGCACACAAATCCCTCTCACAATGCTCCAGGCTAACTTCAACAACTTGATACCTTCCTTCACAAAATAAACATCCCAGGAAAACAACTAACGTTTACAACACACTTTGGTTTACAAAAAAACATGTTTACATGGGATCTCATTTGATGCTCATTAGACTATAGAATACATAAAAGCAAGTATCTATTGTAATCTCTTGGACATGAGGTCACTTGGACTCGGTTAAGTACCTTCTCAAGATCACACAGGTGAATAGTAAGTTGCTGAACAGGGGCTATAACTCAGACCTCCTGATTCTCAATCCTAAGCAATGTCCAAACATTTCATCAAACCAAACACCCCATTCCTAATCTGGTAGCAGATTATTTTACAAAAGCTAGACAAATAGTTGATCCAACTGAACAGAACTGAAGCTATCCATAGTTAAGGTTCTCAGAATGTGGTTAACCCATGATGGATAATACGACAGGTAACTTTAAATAGAGATTTCAAAACAGAAAGAACAGACTCATATGGGGCTGAAGAACTCAGCTAGCACAGCAGGAAAGAGCAAAGAGAGGAGACTATTCAGCTAATTTTACTACCTTCTACACCTCACCAACCCAAGTTTGTGACAAAAAGGGCAGAATCATGGTGCTATAATCAAGTCTGAATTTGAATAAATTAATTTGAATCCCTACCTCTCTCATATTTTGGCCGAGAAAAAGAAGACCAAAGTAAGGCTAAGCACAGAAAATCTGAAGAAATCATCCATGATAATGTGATTTAATCTCCTGATTCTCCTCTATTCTCTCCAAAGGAAGCATGGCTGGGACTTGCCAACCCTTGGTCAAAGTGTAAGGTTAAAAAAAAAAAAAAAAAATACCAGAAGGCTGAATAATTGGAAAGAGACTTTAAAATTAGTCACAGGAAAGCAAGTATTTGGATGGCGGCAAACAGAAATGAAGAGTACATTACCCCAGGACCAATCACCCAAATAGAATGGTCCTTAGACCAAAAGTTTGAGAACCACCCAATATACAAATTAACAAGTAATACAAATTAAACAGTAAATGTGTTTTACTGTGAAGAGTAGGATAAAATAGGATAGAAATCACAACCTTAAACCTGCTAATCATTACATCAACATTTATTATTAATAGCCTGCTTTTTGATTCAAAGGAGTACCTATCCCCATTTGGCCTCCTCTCGAAAGAGGATCAGGTTGTACCAGGACAAATAAAAAAAGGAACTTTCATAGAAGTCTTACCAACACGATATTTTAGCTCAATGATCGTTTCACCTTCTCTGGTTAATTCTGTTACTTCACACGTGTAGTTTCCTGTGTGTGAGACAGCATCACTCTTATCCATCTTCAAAGAGGCATCTCCTTTTAGTAATTGTGAGACTTCAATTTTTGCACTACTAAAGTTAGTGGAGACAGTGGACTTGTTTAGAGCTCCATCAAACGTGTAAATATCTCTTCCTTTAAATTTCCACTTTACATATACTTCGGTAGTGTTTTGTGCCTCCATATTAGTAACAAAGCATGGAATGACAACAGTGTCATTACAGAACGTAAATTCTACAGATTTTGTTTTATTAAATAGTAGCTGAGCTGATCCTGGAAAGGAAAAAGAAAAATATTTCATTAGTTATAGAAGTCTGTACTGTAAGATCTTAAGTTACAAATCCTTAAGATAAACAGCAACATTTCCATTGTTCACTTAAGTAAACAGTATAGCAATGAAGAAGACCTATTAGGTGAAACATGGAAACAAATTATATTTTAATATTAACTTGCACAGCTGGAAGGCATCATTATGACTTTTCTTTATTCATTCTCAATAATACAAAGTATATATTACATGCATCTTGGGAATAAATTCAGCAACTATGTTAGAACATGCAGGTGTACTATCTGGCTTCCGAAGCTGTGAAGTAATCATTACTGCCTACTGATATATGTAGAAAAATATTGTACTTATCAAGGTAAAATTTTGAACAGAAAATCAAACCAAATATTTTATTCAGTCTCAGCTTCAATACATTGCTAAATAGAACTTGCTGAACTGATATGAAATTTATCTTTACCCTTATGCTGCATTTCCCAAAAAAGTGGCAGCTTCTACTGTACTATAATATACAAAGTAAATAGGATGAATCAAATCATATCTTTCCACTAGGATGGAAAATCCTAAAATACTAATGAGGAAAAAAACCCAATATCTGTGGCTACTTTCCCATTGCAAAATATAGGCAGCAATAGACATTTTGTATGGGAGTCTTGAATGACATTTTCCCACCCCTACATTTCATTGACACTACAGAACAACAATCTCCAAATGTGTATTACAGGTATTCTTCCTCCAAGAAACCACAAAACAGTGAAAAAGCTAAGTAGATACAAGTTGAAACCAAGAGCAGTTACTGCTAACAAGCATCCTTTCAATACTTCTCAATAGGATAAACTATCAGTTGTTGCCTTATAGAAGAGGGACTGGGTAAATAAATGTAATCACTCATTGTTCAACTAAAACGTACAAGAATGTGTAGGAATTATAGTTGTCTTCCATATTCTTCAGCCACTCAGCAATTCTTTTATCTAAGTAGCTACTTGGCCTTCCCCTCAAAATATAAACAAAAACAAAACACAAATTACTAACAAATACAAATAAAATATCAACTTTGTTAATAGTTCACAATTAAGATTTCCTTCTACATAAACTGGAATAAAAATCAGAGGCATAGAATGTTTCTATTGTAAGAACACAATGTTTATTCAATAAATACCCCATGAATTGAATGCAAGGATGCATAGTGGAATATGTACTGGATAATGTTCAAAACACCCGAGTAAAAATTCTATTTCTACCCCTTTTTAATATGCTGCCTTAAGCAACTCACTTTTCTATGCCTTGATTTACTCTCTAAAATAGGAGGATCTCTTAAATAGGAGGATCAAAAACAAACACTGGGCTACTTCACAGAACTGTGTTGAGCATTAACGTGGAAAATACAGCGGCAAGTGCTCTCTAAACAATACTATGCTGTAAAAATGTAGGGCGATACTATAAAAACTAGATAATCTGGCATTTTAATGTAATGATGTGGACCTTCTTTGACTAGTCCAAACGGTTATATTTCTGGGAAACTGCAGTCTGAACCTACATTATGGGCATCCATAGCTAACCTCTTACCAGTTTTCTACATTTCTAGCCACCCAAATATTAGGAAGCCCAAGGCAAAACCTGGACTTCTGTTGCATTCTTTAAAACTTAGAATTGTGAATTCTTTCCCCTGAGAGAGAAACACTGAGGGAGAGAGAATGTAGTATACAAGAGAAGAAAAAGGGGGTGAAGATGTTCAAATTACAAAGGCAGGAAAGTATCAGAAAATATGGTAAAGATTTTGAAAGGGATACAAAGATTACTGGGTATTCTTTCAGTGAAGTGCTGGGCAATGTCTAACAGACCCTGTGGAATTACCTGACTCTATAGAAGCGTGCGCCTTTCACTGACTTTGACTGGGCTGTTTTACAGTTTCATAAGTTGTAGAAAACTGAAGGTAATTCAAATGGATTGGTGTCCCTAGAGATAAAAATAAATCGTGTTCTGCAATTGATTTCCACCTGGTGGAAGAGAGGACTCCAAAAGATTACATTTTATTGCCCTGAGGATATTGACCAACTTTGCATTTATTAGCAAATTCACTTAGGCATTCTTGATTGCCTATAAAAGTGTCTGTTTTTCCAATTTTCTTTTAAAAGGGTTTTGCCTTCTTGCTGGTTTGCTTGTTAATTAATGAGTAAAATAAAATCTTTGACACATTTTCATTTTATATTTGCATAAATCATGGTTTGACTTTTTAGAGATTATTCTTTAAAAAAAAAGAGGTACAAATGAACTCAGTCATCCTATGAAACTTTTTGCAAAGGCTTTAATTAAGTAAGTAAGAAGTAGTTGGTGAACAATCCACAATTTCATAAATGTTTAGAGAATGAATTTTCAAAGGAATACAGAAAGCAATAATTGCACTGCATTATTTGTTATAATAAAAACATTTTATAGCTGAAGCAATTTAAGTAGAACAAATGCTATTAGTAAAAATAACAGTAAAATTGACCTGGATAAACCATAATTTGAATAACCTTTGCACTAGTAATTAATAAATAAGGGCAGGCCAAAAATATCACTCTAGCTGTTAACTACAACTTCAATCTCTATAATAAGATGCATTAAAAAACTATTAAGCAGTAAAACTGTCTGATTTGGGGTTTCTTCCTTTTGCCTACTGCCTTCTCATAAAACAGCAAAGTGAAGAAACTATTTAAAATGTAGAGAGCAAATAAAGAAACACAGATAATTAACATGAATAAGAAAACTCTGAATAAACAAAATAATGCTTATAGCAGTCTAATTCACATAGTAGACAAATGTAACCAAGAGTAATGCCAGAGTTATAGATAAACTAGCAAATAAAATGGGAAAATAATTTTATATCAAATGCCAAAAGTATTAGACTTGAAACCTTCATTGGAACTGTACAAGTACTGGTGAATATAGACTATCAGCCCAAACCATCGCAGATCACAGTCTAGAAAACAGCATTGTAGTGGCAGAGAAGACTCAATCCATGGTGGTCACAGCACACAAGTTCAGGTTAGAAATTTTAAAAATGCAGCCAACATTTGTTGAGAATTACCTGTGATGAAATATTGTGACAGGATGTGGGCATACAGCAATGAAAAAATATAGTTATTATCTTTTAGGAGCTTACAATTCTCATATGGGCGATGATAAGTACTTTATATAATACAAGATTACAAGTGTTATCTTCTCTGTATGGATAACGTCCTTATGGATGGGCAGAAGAGTAATCGGTCTTACAGATTTCTAAGAAAATTTGTGTTGCTACTAGGCAAAAACAGAAGAATGTCATAGTCCCTGCTCCTCCAGGCCTTCAATCTTTATCCTTTTACATGTTTCATGTAAATGTTCTCTTCTTTTTAACAACTCTTAAATTACTCCCTTTTGCCCTTTATCCCATACTCTCTAACAGTCCTGTCTCCCTATTTAATACAAACTGAATCCTTCAGAGGAGAATCCTGAAGCTTCCAATACTCCTTGCCTATAAACTTACCTGCAACCCCAACTATCCAACCGTTTTTTTTTTTTTTTTTTGCTTCCTTTTCAGAAATGAATCCCATCACCTGAGAGCTAGTTTCCATTTCTGCTCCATACCCATCAGTCTCCTCAAGGACTTCCCTTAGTTGATTATCAGCCTCCCACATCCCCCATTCCATTTACAAGGTGTTTTGTGTGTGTCTTTAAAAATTGCTTGAATATTCGCCAACTTAAAAAAAAAATCCCTCATACTTGTCTCTCTCTTCCCTAGCATCCCAAATTAACAATCTATAAGCATTTTTTCACTTCCAATTCAATCCTTAAATCTGTTACCGGCCTCCACCCATTCACCCCTATTTCTTCACTACTACAGCTCTTGCCAAAGTCACCACCAATCCCTTGTGAAAAATCAAATATGCATGGTTCACTTTCTGTCTTGACTTTTCCACAGTTCTTGAGCCAGTGGGTGGTTTCTTTCTTGCTCTTCTCTCTTGGCCTCCATGGTATCTCCTGATTATGAATTTCCTCCTGCTTGGTCCACCCTGATCCTAGTTTGTTTTCTTTGTTGAAATCTATTCCTTGATTCACACTAAATGTTAGTGTCCCTAACGGCTTCCGATTCAGCACCCTCTGCCCCCCAGTATTTTCCCTGACTCCCATGGTTTTCTTCACCTGCAAACTTTTAAATAAAAAACTTAATCATGCACTGCCTTTCTTCTCAACTGCAGATGTTGGACAGCCAACTGTCTGCTGCGCACTTCCACTTGGACATAATACAGTTACTGCAAAGTCAGTATGTCCAAAAACTTATGTACCCCCACTTCTTACCCTCAGCCTAAATCACTTTGCTAAAGCATTTTCTATCATCTACCAGTGAACCAGACCTGGACCTAAGAATCCTGTTAGATTCCTCCCTCTCCTTAGCCATGGAGAACTCTTTGTAGGTTCAACCTAATTAATAGTTCCTAAATCCAATGTCTGTTGAATGAATGAATTAGACACTCATCCTCTCCCTCGAACTACTGCCATACCCTCCTAACCAGCTCCCTGCCTCCATCCTCAAGGTTTCTCCATCCTGGCCCTGACGTATTTTCTACAGTTCCCAAAATAACTGTTCTAAATGCAAATGTGCACTCCTTTGCCTAAGATACTTTAACAACACCCTCAACCCTTTTCAGGCTAAATTCTAAGTATATTAGCATGGAATACAAACGAGGTCCTTCAAGATCCTTTCCAGCCCCACCTCCTGTACTCCCTCATTTCCACTCTAAGCTCCAATCATAATGACCTTACTGCAATTCCATGACTATGCAAATGCACTCTCATCCCCATGCCTTAGCACATACTGTTCCTCAAACCTAAATAGCCTCTTAACTATTATACACTATTACCCCACTGAGTACATAGGGTGTATAATAGTTAAGAGCACACATTTAGGGGTCAGACCCTGGTTTAAGACTCAGCTCATGCACTTCTTAGCTGTATAACCTTAGGTAAGTTACTTACCTCTGCCCCTCAGTTTCCTCATCTATGAAATGTGAATACTGGTGGTATATACCTCATAGAGATATTGTTAAGATTTAATAAGATAATGAACATGTTTTTGTACCACCTTTCACATATACAGCAAGTATTCAATAAATGGCAGCTACAGCTGCTAACTTTTGCTCTTCTTACAAAGGCGCAGTTGAGTTGTTCAATCTTGTTTCCCTTCCCTACCATTACTCAAATGTATTCTTCCCCTCCTTATTGCTCCCACTGCCTTGTGTTCAAATGTTGTCACTGTACCTACTCCTGTATAATTACTATGTTACTTAACTGATCTCTCCAGGCTCAGGAAGTAAGACACTGTCTTCATTTGGTATCCCAAGAATCTAACACAGGGTCCAGAAAGTAGGATTCAATACATTCCTTGTGAATGTAAAAAGTTTAAAGTATAAATTCCATAGAAGAAAAATCTAAAAATCATGTGGGAGAAGATACACTGTTCTTCCATATTTCAAGAGAACCTGCCACTGCTTCTCACTTGTATAGACTTGATTATGAAATCATGAAGCTGCATATTTTCATGGAAAATCTCAAGTCACTTGTATGGTTGGATAGAAAAGTTCCTTAAAAATCACAAGAATGTGTCTTCCTAGAGGGTGAATGATCTTCCTAGAGGGTGATGTTTAAACTGGGTCTTAAAGGATGAATTAAAATGTTATGGGAAAGAAGGGGCTTTCTAGGCAGAGTAACGTGTACAGCCAGAAAGTGAAGAACAGAAAGCAGAGAATTATTTAAGTGAGCTCTAGGAAATGAGGTTGGAAAAGACGATTAAGAAAAATTCTAAAGGGCTTCCTTGAAAGTCATGCTGAGTTTAGACTTGATAACATAAACAATCATAAACCACTCAGATTTAATTTCATTTAAAAAAAAAAAAAAAAAAAAACATTGACAGCAGTGTAAAGGAAGGACTGAGGGCAGCGAGGGAAAAGAGAAAGGGAGATCCATTAAGAGACTATTGCAATAGTCCAGGTAAAGAACAACTGGAGAGAAGACCTAAAACTTACAGTAATCAACAGAAGTTAGCTGTGGAAAGCAGGGGAGATAAAGAGGGGAAAATTAAAATGGTTAACCAAAATAGTATGCATAGCTAGCTGAAGGGTAGGTTAATTATAGAGAAAAGAGGCTTAAATATTTGTGGGGAATATCTTTCCATCTGTTAATGGACTACTGAGATCTGATGTACACCATGTTTGAGACGTGAAAGAGGAAGAAGATGGCTTTATCAAGCACTTAAAATATATTAAGTGGCAGTGATTCTTTTACAATAAATTTGGCAATGTAAGAAAGCAGAGAAGGCAACAACTGACAATGTGGAGGCAGGGACAAGGGCAAGGACATTTTGGTTTCTAAGGTTTTTTGTTTTATTTTTTAATATGGGGTAAAATTCGATCACGTGTGCAAGCTAAGGGGAAGGAGTCAATGGAGAGGGAAAGATCTAAGATGCAAGACTGAAGAATTAAGCTGACTGAGCAGGTCTCCAAGATGGTATAAGTGAAAAGATGGTAGACAGGTTGTCCCTTCCTTGGAAAGGTGAGTAGGTTTTCTTCTGATGCTGGATGAGGGAAGAGAATGAGATGAAGGTTATCTAAGATGTTATAGATCAGTTTAGTAATGGTGGGAGGGAAGCTGAGGGAGTCCAAACCACACACCACTATTTTTTGCGGTAGAGTAGGAAGTTAATTATCTGCTGGGAATGGATGTTCAGGAATAGGGTAAGAAGTCTCAGCAGCCTCTAAGGTAAAGAAGCAAAGAGCATCAGTAAAGATACGTGCCAGAAAGGAATCCTAGCTACTTTTGCCCTTAGAACTAGTGTCTGGCTTGAATAACTGGAGTCTCTAACTAAATTGGGTTATGTACAAAAAGGATGAAGTCAGATCTCTCCTCAATGAATGCTAAAATAAAGGTCTGGGGTAGAGTGGGGTGTCCACAAGTTGTACTTAGTTCTGACCCAAAGCAATCCCCCTAATGAATTTAAAAGTGGCCTTGGCTGGGTGCGGTGGCTCACGCCTGTAATCCTAGCACTTTGGGAGGCCGAGGCGGGCGGATCACGAGGTCAGGAGATCGAGACCACGGCGAAACCCTGTCTCTACTAAAAATACAAAAAATTAGCCGGGCATGGTGGCGGGCGCCTGTAGTCCCAGCTACTTGGGAGGCTGAGTCAAGAGAATGGCGTGAACCCGGGAGGCGGAGCTTGCAGTGAGCCAAGATGGAGCCACCGCACTCAAGCCTGGGCGACAGAGCGAGACTGTCTCAAAAAAAAAAAAAAAAAAAAAGGGGGC
>NW_016805008.1:1338532-1433944 GCF_001698545.2 Rhinopithecus bieti
TCGAGACCACGGCGAAACCCTGTCTCTACTAAAAATACAAAAAATTAGCCGGGCATGGTGGCGGGCGCCTGTAGTCCCAGCTACTTGGGAGGCTGAGTCAAGAGAATGGCGTGAACCCGGGAGGCGGAGCTTGCAGTGAGCCAAGATGGAGCCACCGCACTCAAGCCTGGGCGACAGAGCGAGACTGTCTCAAAAAAAAAAAAAAAAAAAAAGGTGGCCTTATAAGAATGTAAGAATGGAAGAAGCCAACTTAGAATTACAAGGGGCAGGGCAGTTTAAAGTCAATAACATCCAGAATTATGGCCTTATCAAGCACCTAAGTACCATCAGGGGATAAAAACAAGATATCCCTATGGTCTATATACTACATCTTAAGTCATTAAGAGACATACTGTCTGAAATTTGTCTATATGCCAAAGAGGGCTTTGCAAACTGCTTGGTGCATAGCATAGGCCCATACTTGCTTGAAATGGAAAAAGTGGTTTTGACAGACCTTGAACTTGCCAAACCCCTTGCTTTATCTTTTAACCTACAGGTGTGATATATATTCAAATATGCACATTAATTCTCCTAATCTGAATCTCAAACCATAAGACTGACCAGAGTCTGAGTCTTATGCAACTGCTCCATGGATTTGGAATGAAATATTCAGAGGCGGGTATAGCTTGATTTCTGTTTTTAACACTGTATAATCATAAAGAGGAAAACCCCAGATTCTACTGTCTTAGTCTAGACATATCAGAATCAAATTTCCTGGGTGCTCTGTATTTTCTACTTCAGTACTACAATGAGTTTAACAAAACTGATCCTACACTATTATTGTTGCTCTTTTTATCACAGAAGAAATATCTACACCAGTATACAAAGTGAAAGTATCTTCATGATAACCCAAGACAATATTATTAAAATCAGACTGAGAGATAAGATATGAAAATAGAAATGTTTATCTTGTATAAAAGGGTAGGCAGAAACCTAAAAGACAGGGAAAGTGGTTGAAAATTATGTCACAAAAAGAACATTACTATATTAAAAACAATGCCTATATACTAGCTATAAGCTGAATTCATATTATGAAATGCAAATCTAGTTTTGCTAACATGCGTGATTATTTTGGATTTAGAATATGCAACAATCTGGGGGGAAAGTCATCTATCTCTCATCTTTAGAACCTGGCCTTTCAAATCTCCATGAACAACTCAGTGGCAAAGATAAAACATCTGCCAAAACACAGATGACAGCATGAGCAAGTGTCCTAATGGTAGTGTTTAGTGTAATGCTTTAAAAAACCACTGCCTCTAGACTGCTGGGGTGGCCCCATAAATACGTACTTTTAAATAGGCGTTTACTTCCTTAAAATGGCAACTTGTATTTAAAAATAATATATTCTTTAAGAGAAAACATTTTATTTAAACAAGCCGAATTACTACTAGACTTGGATAATGGAAAAAAATTTTATTTAATCATATGTACCCTGATTTAAAACAAACAAACAAACAAAAAAAAAAACTCATTTTGAACAAAGAGAAATCATTCAACCACTAAAAAGACAGTTCACAACACCATCATTATTTATTTAAGGTTTTATTTGCTAGCTAATAAATACCACTGAAACTATGCACTTTTAAACAAAGTATAATTGGACATGAGTGGGGGCAGAGTGGAACGCAACATAGTAATTCATTCCACATCTCGCAAACCATTAAGGTGCCTTGCAGTTTGCTTGTAATTGCATGAAATGAGTATCTGAGATAACTTCTTTTACCACAAAGGCCACTAACACTGTAGAGGGTGCCAGGAAAGGTCCCTGATTCCTGGGGCTTAATTAATGAAACTGAAAACAAAATCAAACTTCAATAGAAATGAATGTACAGATCCATGACTTTCTTACTCATTCTAGATTCTAAAGTCAGTCTCTCAAACCCTCGGTTTGCTGAGACATCTTTCTTCATACATGTCCCTTTCGAAGCTATATATTAAACACATACAAAAACATATTTTATAACAAATACTATCACTTCCTGTTTTACAGTCCACACTTAATTGCATAATGCCTGTATTTTGCAGTCTTTCAGGTGAATATTAACTAAGTACAATAAAATACTATAAATAATGATTTCTATGACTCCAGGGATTCGAACACATTAAAATTGTGTGTAAACGAATGCTAATTACATGATATTAACTATTACTAAAGAAGGCCTAACATAAATCCTATCACTCAAAGTACCATTCCAACAGTTCTAATCTACTTGATTTAAATCTAACCTACCTGTTTTAAAAATAGTATACGGTTTATACTTTTTACTATTTAGGCAGTTCGAATAAGTGATACTGTATCACTTCATATCTGGATCAAAATGAAAGCGTTCTGAAATTATTATGCGATTATACAACACATCTCTGAAAGCAGTTTTGGCAATAATGATAGTAAAGGCAACAAGCATACTAAACGTGATGACAGGAAACACTATCTAACATCAATCATTTAGATAACGGAGATGTAGATTCAAGTGGTCAGCAGAGACTTAAGGGCATCTTGGAAATAGCTAAAGTCACAAGCCTTTAGGAATGGCACACTGAGGCTAATAATCAGTTTAAAATTGAATTAATTTAGCATTCTAGGATAAATGTAACAATTGCTGTTACTGGTACTCAAGCTGAATTCTGAATCTTACAAAAGTTCACAAAAGGCTCTATAGATGTGAAGTGTGACAGGCACTCACTGTAGAGCTACGAATGTTTCTATTCCTTGCTCAGTTTTTACAGACGAAGCACACGTTTTACAAAAGCGAAATGGATTCCAAAAGCTCGGTGTGGGGGGTGGGGGGGGAGGTTCTTTGGCGTCGAAAGACACCAAATCCCATTCTGTTGCACATGTTTTGACTGGAGGTTACTGTCTTCCTATTTCAGGCGAAATCCAGATTACTTTTAAAACGGTTCCCCAAATAAAGTGGGAAAACTTCAACGTACAATTTAGAATGTATGCAAGTGGCTGATGGGGCGTGGGGTCACGAGAAAGAAAGAGTTTCCAGCAAGCTTATTTTAGGATTAAAACTACAGCAAAAATTACACGGCCGGAAGATTCTTCTCATTGAATGCTGAGTTGAAAATGAAACTTAATTGTGTCCTTTACGTCCTCTTCGCTCCTATGTTCATGTGGGAGGCAAACGGCAGAAACCCCTTCTCACCGACTTCACCAAAATGCGCACTTCCATCGCAAGAGGCCCGGGCCCTCCCACTGCCTCCCTCAACCCCAAATGCGTCTAAGCACTGAGAAGGGAGAGGGGTGCGAAAGAAGGGGATCCCTGGCAGCTGCAGCCCCTCGCCTCCGATCGCGCCCTTTCTTTCCAGTTAATTTTTACGCGAGGTGCGCGGTTTAGAGTCTTCCTCTGCGTGTGCATTTGGAGATGGAGAACCGGGTGGAGGAGATGAGCCCCGCTCTCACCCAGGGGGAAGAAGACGACCAGGGAAAGGAACGGAGGAAGAAAGGGGGCGCCCGATTCCCCCGCGGGGCCCTCCCACGTCTGCACTTCGGGCGGTCGGGGCCCGAGCGTTCTGCGCCCCGGCCACCCTCTTTTCAGGGCGCCGCCGGGCTGGCTGGGGCGCAGCCCACACACCCGCGGGGGCGAAGCGACAGCAGCCGCAGGGCTGGGAGCGAGGAGCCACTTGAGAGCCACTCACGGCGGGCAGCACGCCGAGCCAGCAACAGCGCCGCTTACGCAGTGGGCACATTCCCGCGCCCGCGCGGGGTCGCCGCCGCCGGCCGCAGGTGTCCTGGAGGGCAGGCAGGCGCCGCCGCCGCCGTTACAGGCAGGACCAGACCGCCGCCGCCCCCGTCACAGGCAGGACGGCCACTGCCCAGGCTGCCCGGGCGCGCCGCAAGCGCGCGCTCCACCGCTTCCCGCCCGCTCCCCGCCTGCTCCCCCGCCCGCGAGAGCCGCGCACGCGCACTCGGCCCCGCCCCGCAACCGCGGCCGTTGACGCGGCGCCCTCCCCAGTCGCAGGCTCCAGACCCGGGGCCCGCCTGCCCGCTCCACGGAGACCAGATGCCTGC
The DNA here is from genome assembly GCF_001698545.2 of Rhinopithecus bieti. Classification (NCBI taxonomy): domain Eukaryota; kingdom Metazoa; phylum Chordata; class Mammalia; order Primates; family Cercopithecidae; genus Rhinopithecus; species Rhinopithecus bieti. Next base: position 1,342,587 of record NW_016805008.1, read on the forward strand.
TCCAGGGCAGTGGCACGCGCCGCGCTTCCCGGTCACGTCCTGTCGCACCCGCCCGCCCCTGGTCCGCGTGCTCTCCCGCCGCAGGAGGCTGAACCCTGTGTTCCCACGCTCGCCGTGGACCTCCTTGCACCCGTCCCTCTCCGCGGGTCTGTTCCTGCCTTTCGCGCGGCGCTGGGCCGCACTGTCCTATCGCTCTACTTTTTCCCTCTTTGCTTTCACTCCCACCCTCGCGCTTCAGGGGCCAGGCCCGCCCGCGCCGCCCCAGCCCTAGCCCTAGCCCTAGCCCTAGCCCTAGCCCTAGCCCTAGCCCTCGCCCTCGCCCTCGCCCTCGCCCTCGCCCTCGCCCTCGCCCTCGTCTCTTCCTGGACCCGACGTCCGGTTGCGCGCGTGGACCCGGACGCCTTCTAGGCTTTTTCACCAGCACCCACTTCCACCGAAAGCGGCCGTTTGTCCCCGAAGCGCACTCCGCGTGGGGGAGTCTCGCTGCTTCCAGTGCGTCCCTGAGCCCAAGGCCGCCACGCCCAGGGCAGGGCGGCGGCCCGGTCCTTGCCCGCAGGGAGCTTCCACTTGGTCCTGGCGGGCTCTGCCTTCCGCTCGTCCACTCGCTCTGCTGTTTCCTATGTGGTTCTCTTCCCTCTTTCTCACTTGGTTCTTTAGTGTTTTCATCCTCTGATCAGGGTTAATCAAACAAATTCCATTAACGGTGGTAAACATTGTTACCTGCGAACACCGCCACCACCGGGACTAGCGAGTATTGTCGGAAACAGGCATTAGCAGCGTATCCAACACATCCCCACCAGCAAGGTTATTCAGCTTGGTTTGTGACTGCCCCGTGTGCAGCCCTCTGCGCTGCGCTTGGGTTTAACATACTTGAAAAATGGGTTCGAAATGTGGCCGCAAGCCACAATAGGGACAAGGCTTCCGAATTTATCGCTGAATCACACAGGCCACGTCATTCATCCTGAAGCAAAAATACTTTTAACAGTATTTTTACTTTTGAAGATACTTTTAACAGTTGTTCTAACTGATGTACTCTCATCAAAAAGTCAGGCTCTGGTGTGGCTGCTCTAATGGGGTGCCCATCCTGTCCACCTCCTTGATTGTTTTTCTCCTACCTGCTGGGAAAGAAAGCAATTTCCCACCACAATACCCCACTTCTCCAAATCCTCTACACAGTGCGGCTCCTCCCAAGCACCCCATTGCCACAGAAATAAAACCCAGCGTATGAAAGTGGCACTGTCTATGACACTCTGTGCCAGTGTATTGTGTACTATCGAGGTTCTTCCTGTAATTGTTTTTTTGTGTGAACCTCTTCCCCACAGCATTATCAATTCTTTTAAATCCGAGAGCATTTAAAGTATTCCCTCCAAGACTTTCCATTGAGCTCGGCAAACAGAAGGGGTTTAATAAATGTGTTGATGCAACTTGAGGCAAGCTTTGCTCTAGTGAAATTTGATTGCTTTTTTAATGATTAAAAAATAAAGAAAAACAATTGTCTGGCAGACATCTCACTAAAACAATGGTTAATAATTATGGTGGTAATGATTTGAATGGCAGCCTTGACACCCCGAGGCAACCAAAGGGACTCATCGATTCTCCTCCAACTGCTGCTTATGTGGATACAAAAGAATCACCCACCAGACTTTGAGCATTAGGGACATTGTGTATCACAGAGCAGCTGGTTGGCTAAATAAGGCTGTCAGCTGTCCCTGATATCAACCAACCCCCCTAAAGCTGAAGAGTGACTAGAAAGGACTGTCCCCAACCTTCAGAGGTAGAGATCGGGTGATGTTCTGTTTTACACTGGGAGCTACTGAGCTATATGCTTAATGTCTTTTTGTGCAGAAAATGGAATGAGATGCCACCTGGGTGACCACTGCTGCTCTTGGGAATCTAGCTGGGGTATGTTTTGGTGGTGAGGCAAGAGCAGGCCTATCCCAGGAGAGACTGTCCAAAGCAGCCTGCCTAGGTTTGATTATCCTCTCCCTGAGATAACCTTAAGCTCTTTTCAATATTTAATCATTTTAAAGGTTTCCCTTTTAACTTTTCGAAGCATTTCAATTTGGATGTTGAGCTCATTCTTGGGTGGAGAGGGAGGGAATAATACATATTAGAATGTTTTGAACACAGGAAGTACACATTAGCTATATCACCTAAGTTACTCTTCGTAACAACCTCAGCATAAATGTTATGATATCCCTTTTTGAGATGAGGAAACAAAGGGAAAGAAGCATGGTGAGCACTTTGCCCACAGTTATACGTGACACTGCTCTCTCTCTCTCTCGTCTCTTTCCCTTGTTCTCATTTTCATCCTTTTTTCTTTTGACCCTATAATATCAAAGTTGTTGCAGTTTCCCCTTTACAGATAAATAAACTTACAAAAATCACTCCTGTCATCAAAGATAAGGAAAGTGAGGCTTGGTCACAAGCTCAGGGAGGGGCTGTGGTTGGACTGAAGTCTCCCTGACTTCACGGCCAGTGAAAAAATTCACAAATTTCCTCTCTCAATGGGTAAAAATTTCCCTTTCCCTCATTTCTGTCTCAAGGATATATCTACTTTTATCTTCCTCCCCACACAACATCAAGATCCTGCCACATAGTAGGTATGGATATGATAGTATCTTTAAACGTTTACCTAGATACAATTGTATCTTTATTGTAACTTTTCATTCAGCAAATGTTTTGCCCCATGGTGGTATGTCATGCAACAGCATGAGACAGTGCTGTTTCCTGGTACCCCCAGGGGTTGGCTTAGAACTGTATGTGCCTACCTACTCATACTCTGTGTTTTGTGTTGGGCCAGATGCATCTTTCAACATAAGGGAACATAACAGCAAAGGATCCCACAGTAAATCAAGGTCCAGGCCGGGCGCGGTGGCTCAAGCCTGTAATCTCAGCACTTTGGGAGGCCTAGGCGGGCGGATTACGAGGTCAGGAGATCGAGACCATCCTGGCTAACACGGTGAAACCCCGTCTCTACTAAAAAAAAAATACAAAAAACTAGCCGGGCGAGGTGGCGGGCGCCTGTAGTCCCAGCTACTCAGGAGGCTGAGGTAGGAGAATGGCGTAAACCCGGGAGGCGGAGCTTGCAGTGAGCTGAGATCCGGCCACTGCACTCCAGCCTGGGCGACAGAGCGAGACTCCGTCTCAAAAAAAAAAAAAAAAAAAAAAAATCAAGGTCCAAGATAATGACAGTATAAGTTAACTGCTCTTCTCTGTGTTTTAGTCTTACTTTGGTGCATATCAGTTACCGTCTTTTATTGAAATTATCTGTTTATATAGTTATCTTCCTGTTCAGTAATAATTCCTTCCTATACTGTAAGCTCAATGAGGGGAGGGACCATGTGAGTCTTCTTTACTGCTAGCCCCTTTGCCTGGCACATAGTATGTACTCAACAAATGGTTGTTAAAAGAATAAATAGAATGAAGAAATGAATGACTGAATGAGTAAATAAAGCTCTCAGGGTCAGGAACCATATCTTCCATCAGTGTCTGACAAAGCACCCAGCATAAAAGGGTGTTGTGTAAACATATGTGAATGAAACTTGAACTAACCTTGGAGCTGACCTGACATATTAGAGGTTCTTAGCATCATTAAGTTCCTATTTTTGACTTATCAGTCATCAGCTGGTTGTAGTTTCTGAGTATTATCTCTTTCTTCTTAGTGTCTCTGAATATGTGCTTTTTTTTTTTGTAATTAAGATTCTTCACTTGTTAATACTTCTGGCCAATGGAATGCAAACTAACATCTGTTGCATGGCCAGGCAACACTAGCAACACTGGATTATTCCATGCCTGGACTATGCAACTTTCAGGCTTTTGTGGTTCAATTGCGCTGTTTGCTCTGCTTCTCATAATTCTCCCTCATGTTTTCTTCTCTGCTCCTCAACTCAAAGAATTCCAACTCATTCTTCAAGGCCAAGATCAAATATCACTTCCCCCAAGAAGCCTTTCTCAACCCTACTTTTCCTCTTTGCCATGAGTCTCCATCATTTCATAGTTCTAGTTATCTCTCCCATGATGCTTTGTTCATACACTAACAAAATGTGTCAGTAGATATTTGTTTCTATGTAATAGCTTCCTCTTCTATCACGTTAGCTTGGAGAAAATGAAATGTGTCCTGAGTATATTTGCATGTCTGTATTAGGGTTCTCTAGAGGGACAGAACTAATAGGATAGAGAGATAGGTGGATTGGCTCATGTGATTAAAGAGGCTGAGACATTCCTCGATACACCATCTGTAAGCCTGGAGACCCAGGAATGCCAGTAGCATGGTTGTCCAAACTGGAGGGCCTCAGAACCAGGGAAGCCCTTGGTGCACCTCTCACTTGAGGCTGAAGACCTAAGAAGCCAGGAGGCCACTGGTGCAAGTCTTAGAGTTCAAAGGCTGGAGAACCTAGAGTTCTGATGACCAAGGACAGGATAAGAAGAGTGTCTCAGCTCCAGTAGAAAGAGCAAGAGAGCCTTTCCTCTGCTTTTCACTCTATCCACACCCCCAGCCGATTAAATGGTGCCCACCCACGTGGAAGGAGGATCTCCCCCACTCAGTCCACTAACTCACATGCCAATATCCTCTGGAAATAACCTCATAGACACACCCAGAAATAATGGTTTAACACCTATCTCTTAATCCAGTCAAGTTAATACCTAAAATTAACCATCACAATCTCCAAAGTCAAACATAGTGCCTGGTGGAGACCTACGTGTGTCGAATCAATCAAGAAAACTCACAGTGTGGTATGTAGTATACAGAGTCACTTTAGCCTAGGTCTGAGTTATAGCTCAAGCCACTTACTACCTGTTAACCTTGGAGACATTATTTAACCTTTCTGAACCCTTGTTTTCTCATTTGTAAAGTGAGGATGATGAAAATAATATAAATTAACTTTTGAACATGGCTTGAGAATTTAATGAGTTAACACCTTTACAGTTATGTAGAGCAGTGCCCAAGGCACGGTAGGCACACAATAAATATTAGCCCTTATTATAATAATCATCTTATGTAGTGAGATTGGTCTCCTAGAAAGGCGGTGAAAATATTATCAAAAGAATCACCAATTGCGGCTCAGGAGCGTTGAAGGAGCACCTTGAGTTGGAAAAGTGTCAACAGTTTTCATTGAAGCTAGATGCGTATGTCTATGCCTAGTGGGTAGCCCTTAATTTGCTTTTTCTTCACATTTCATTGGTGATTCAATGCTGAGGGACTCATGTCTCTGATACCTGGCTCAGAGCCCAGTCTCCTAGGATGCTATTTCAACTTGACCCAGCTATAAAAGCATAGGAGCCCCAGTCATCAAATAAAGCAGCAGAGCAACGAAGGTCTGTGCTGTCTGGTCAAGGGTTAGATTTGGATGGTTAGGGAGCTGGAAGATACTGGTATGGGATTGTGGGGTTGGAGAGAGAGATTTGGCTTAGGAGAACGGAAGGAAGGCTCCAGCAGCAGGACATCATTTTCTTGCTAGCCTGTGTTTCAGTTAGGGACAAATATTAGAAGCAGGAACTGCCTCAAGGTAGGAGATAATAGGACTGAGGGTTTTAGGTAAGGGATATACTGCTACAAAGATGATAATGTGATCTGGTATGTGTTTTCCTCTGCATGTCAAATGAATAACAAGGATTCATTTGCTTTTGCCACAAGATGCACAACATTCTCTACTCCTCCCTCTGCAGTTGCTGCTGGAGGCCACTCATGTAGGGCACCCATATTCATGACAGCTTGAAAGCACTAGAGAAAGCCAGCTTCTGTGTTACATTGTAAAATTGCAGCAGGCTTATTTCTTTGAGAGCATGTACTGTTTTGAGTCCGGAGAAGACCCCTTTGTATCTTGCCTACCTCTCCTCTTTGAGAGTCTGTAACATACGTGCAGTGGGCATATACCACGCACCAAGACTGCGCTGTGCTAGTGGATTTACTTTCGATTGCTAGCATAACAAATTACTACAAATTTAGGGGCTTAAAGCAACACCCATTTATTATCTCACAGTTCTGTAGGTCGGAAGTCCAGTAGGCTCAGCTGATCTCTCTGTTTCAAGTCTCACAAGACTGCCATCAAGGCATTCGCTGAGCCGCTTTCCCTTCCGGAGGCTCTAGGGGAGAGTCCATTTCCAGGTTAATCCACGTAGTCGGCAGAAATCAGTGTCTGTAGGATTGAGGTCTGTTTCCTTGCTGGTTGCCATCTGGGCATCTCCCTTGGTATTTAGAGGCCTCTTTTGAGTCATTGTAGGTAGCCTCTGCACACCCAGAGCTAGGAATGGCATATTAAATTCTTCTCACCCTGGATCTCTTCTGTCTCTGCTTCTTGTGCTGCATCTCTATGACAAACTCTTCTGCCTTCCACTTCTGCTTTTAAGTGCTCAAGTGATTAGATGGGGCCCCCTTGGTAATCCACGATAATCTTCCTGTTTTAAGGTCTGTAACCTCAATCATATCAACACTGTCTCTTTTGCCATGTAAAGTAACGTATTCACAAGTTCCCAGAGATTAGGGCTTGGAAATCTTTGGGGGACATTATTCTGCCTATCACAGCTAGGTTCTTTTCATATTTTTCTCCCATAATCCATGTAACAGCCTTGTAAAGGAAGCATTGTTATACCCATGGTACACGTATAGTAGCTGAGGTTCAGAGAGGTTCCTATTACCGCTGATAAATGGGGGAGCCAGGGTTTGAATCTTGCTTCAGAGTTCACACTTCTTCCTCTGACAGAGAGGGAGGGGTGGAAGCAAAGCCATCGTTTGACCTGCCACTCTCATTGTATTTCCCACCATTATTTCACTAGAGCTGCTTCTCAATTTAGCAAGGTCGTCACTGTGTCCACCAAAGATTTCTAACTCCCCTCCTGGGTGCATGGTATGTGTGTCTGCTGGGTCTCAGCAGAAAACAGATGGCATGCTCAAATGAAGTTATTGAGAAGAGATTAATAAAAGGACTGTTTACAAGGCTGTGAGTGGGGCAATGGGAAACCAACAAGGAATGACAGAGCACGTTGGCTAACAACAGCTGTTGCACCCCATGCCTAGAGGAGTATGGAGAAGAAACAAGTTACTAGAACCCCGAGAGAAAGGAGAAACTGAAGGAGGAGCTGCCTGGCTGGAGCTGTGGCCTTCCATAGTGGAACACCGCTACAACCAGCCTGGCAGGGAAGTAGGTGGCAAACTAGATGACTTCACCCTCCTCACTCCCTCTGAACTCCCACTGTTGGCAAATCTTAACCAGGAGCCAGAGGAAAGGGGAGTCTGTTTATGCAGTTCTTGAATTTTAACTTTCCAGGCTCAGAGCAGAGTATAGAAAGGTAGAGGGTGGATCTGAGAGAGACTATCCAGCACTGTGAGACTGTCCTTCCCTGTGCCGTTGAAATCGGGTATGGCAGTGGGACTCACTCAGGCCAGTGTGTTAGTTTCCTAGGATGACCATAGCAAATTACCATAAACAGAAGGCTTAAAACAAGAGAAGTTTATTCTCTCACTATTCTGAAGGCCACGCCCTCTCCGAAGGCTCCTGAGAAGAATCCTGCCTTCCTAGCCTGGCAGCCTTTGGCATTCCTTAACTTGAGCTGCATCACTCCAGGCTCTGCTGCTGTCTTCGCGGGATCTTCTCTGTCTCTGTGTGCTTTCCTGTTCGTATAAGGACATCCATCATTAGATTTAGGGACCATCATTAGATTTAGGGATCATCTTGAGATCCTTAACTAAATATACCTGCAAAGACCCTATTTCTAAACAAAGATCACATTCTAAAGTTTGGGGTGAACATGAATTTGTGGAGGGAGGTGGGGTGGATAATATTCAACTCACGAGGCCGGGCACTATGGCTCACACCTGTAATTCCAGCACTCTGGGAGGCCGAGGCAGGCGGATCATGAGGTCAAGAGATCGAGACCATCCTGGCCAACATGATGAAGCCCTGTCTCTATTAAAACTACAAAAATTAGCTGGGTGTGGTGGTACATGCCTGTAGTCCCAGCTACTCAGGAAGCTGAGGCACGAGAATCGCTTGAACCCAGGAGGCAGAGGTTGCAGTGAGCCGAGATGGCACCACTGCACTCCAGCCTGGTGATGGAGCAAAAGACTCCGTCTCAAAACAAAACAAAACAATAGAATGAATGAATGAATAAATAAATAAAATTCAACTTACGATAAACATGTACATCTGGACCAAAGTTTCTAGGCCTAGCTTGCAATTTTTTCTTTTTTCTTTCCCTCTACCATGGCAATCAGCAATGCTCAGACAGCAGCTGCCCGCTCAGCCTGGGTCCTAGAGTGAGGATGAGGCAGAGCAGAGCCCTAGGTGACCTACAAAGGAAACATAACATAAATAGAAATAAATGTGTCATCTCTCCTGAAGTATGCCACGTATGTACGGTAGTTAATGACCACAGCCCATCCCTTCAGAGATACTGCCGGCAGCCACGGTAACTCCCTACTTCCTTCCTTTCACACAAACACCCTTGAATTGACCAAAACCATTCTATCGACTCATTGTTTCTTTTAATCCCAACCCCATTGGCAACATTTCACTGCACTGTAATTCCTCTTTGGGGCCAAGGTATAGAAAGAAATAGATCTCCAAAGACTGCCTTTTGTATCCTTAGAGGGACAAGTTTTGTAGGAAAAGAAAATGAAGGCTAGAGTACATGGGTGTTCTCTGAAATGAGCTGCAGAGTAGCTGTCTGCATTGCAGACTGACAATTCCAAATGACAATTTCAAATGAAGTTTGCTTATTGATGCTACTACATGAGCTCTCTGAGTTCCATCTGCCAATCTTCTTTTCTCTGATACTGATCTCATTGCTATGGGTGTGGGCCAATGGACTCAAACTATCTTTAGGGGGCCTTAAAAGCGAAATGGATAAACTGGGTTCAAACAGACAAGACAGACAGACATGTCTGGAATCATGAGAAAGGCTGCCTGATTCCAGGCCCCGCCCACCTCACTAATCCGTCTTGAACAGTCCCTGGGTTTGACTGCTCCCACATACTAACTGCTGCTGCAGAAGCTGCAACTTCCCTCATCTCTTCCCCAACCACAAGCCCTGGGAACCACAACGGTAGTAAGAAAGAAAAATGTTCTACCAACACTGAGCTTAAAGGGGTGGTTCTCAAAGGGTGCTACTTGGGTTTACAGCATCTGCAGCACCGGGAAACTTGGAAATGCAAATTCTTGGGCCCAGCCTTAAACCTACTAAAGGAGACACACTGGAGTGTGGCCGAGCAATCTGTGTTTTATCAAGTTTTCCAGGTGATTCTGGGGCATGCTAAAGTTTGTGAGCCACTGGCTTAGTGTCTGACCTCAGAAGACAAGCGGCCTGCCTGTTCCATGATTTATCTTGGTAAAAGTATCACCGGTTCCTCTGTCCCCTTTGCTTGGTCAGGAGGGATCCACCTGTAGTAGAGTGGAGAATCCCTGTGAACCCAAGTTGTATCCTGGCCTCCTGGGTGTTTTGTATTAGCTTCAGGTCACAAGTGCTAGTCGGGGTTGTGTAGCACCCAGGAGACAGAAGCAAGTCAGCTACAAGTGAAGCCTCTCATGTGGACAGCAGGGTCTCTAACATCTGTTAAAGCAGCACATGTTCTACCTTTGTTCTGATAGAAACCAATGTGTACTTCAAAGTGGCTTGAGAATCTCTTTAGTTCTATATTTGGTGAGTTTAGAAATACTTTAAGAAACTGGTTTCACTGTGGTTTACAAAATGCCCTTTTTGTGTGTCTATCAAAGTACTTTGTATCTGAAATCTTTGCTAATCTCTTGTGAGTTTCCATTTACAAGATGCCATTTTGATAAAATACAGGAAGTGTCCATATGGTTATGCAATTTTGTCTCTTTGTCTGGAGAATGAAGGAAACGAAACTGGGGGATCCCCTGGAGGAATGACAGATCAATAACCCATTTCACCAGGTGGCAAATTCAGTGGGTCCCATGAGGCAGTGTGAGGAGTAGAGGAGAAATGAGTCATACTCTATAATTCAAAAGAAAATGATATGTTCATTTTTGACAGCCATCTGGGCTAGACCACCTGGAGCTGTTTCTGGCACACTAAGGTAAAGAGCTCATCCTAACCTGCCCTGTCCTCGAAAGCAGCGTTCTCTACACAGGGCTTGCATCAGTGCTGCACTGGGCTCCTGGCAGACGAATCAGTCAGACCTAACCGATGAACTCCGCTTCTTCAGTCGTCTGGATAATTCTCTTAATTTTGTCTGATAGTACTGAATTGCCTCAGAAAACCCACTGGTTTCTTGCACAGCGCAGTCTGTGAATCAGGATATTTTTTTGTCCTTTTATGTGAAAAGTTCTACTTCTTAATCTTGTCCTCCTCTCCACCTTCAGAGCTCTCACTGTGTTTTGGAGTGTGATAAGTATGGCCCCAGGAGGCCAATAGAATCCTGTGATTTGTGCTCTAATAATCTGTATCCTGCCTGCCTTTTTGGGGTCTATTAGTCCATTTTCACACTGCTGTAAAGACATACCTGAGACTGGGTATTTTATAAAGAAAAGAGGTTTAATTAACTCACAGTTCTGCATGACTGGGGAGGCCTCAGGAAACTTACAATCATGGCAGAAAGGGAAGAGACACATCTGACATGGCGGCAGGCAAGAGGGACAAAAGTGAGTAGTGAAGAGGGAAGAGCCTCTTATAAAACCATCAAATCTTGTGAGAACTAACTCATTATCATGAAAGCATCATGGAGAAACCACTCCCGTGATCCAATCACCTCCCACCAGGTATCTCCCTAGACATGTGGGGATTATGGGGATTAAAAGATGAGATCTGGGTGGGACATAGCCAAACCATATCAGGGTCTGAGCCTTATGCCTATCTGGCTTCATTTTTCTTCCAAGAAATGCTTTGTGTTAATGGGACTGTAAGCTAGACAAAAAGGTATCAAAGTGCTAAGGGAAACAGTATATGTAAGTGAGCACGCATATCACAAGTGACAGCTTTTTTCCATGGAAGTTAAGATGGTCTCAGTGTCCCTAATTGGCACCTGCATATCTGTGCGCATGCACATTCTGAGGGGGTCATACATGGCTGAACCCACCCTACAGAGCCAGAGTGGACAGTTGTCCACGGGCTGTGATTGGATTTTGCTTCAGGGACCTCTCAACGACTACCCCAGCTGGTCCAGGCCAAGTGCCTGTTGGAAATTCCCACAATCTTTGAAAGTTGGACTTAGGCATTGAAAGTTGTTTAAATGCAAATTATTTTCCACAAGGTAGAGACATTATTATTCATTAATATTTGGGCTTTAATGAATCTATCAACTTAAGAGAATGTGCCAGGGTCCTCTTTTGGTAATGCAAGTCAAAGAGATGTGTTTTAATAATGACAGTTCAAAGAGGAAAGAGTAAGTTCTGAAACGTTGTAGAAACTAAAGCCACAGACTTAAGGAATAGTATGAGGACAATAATGATGTGGTAAGACATGAAATGACAAAAGGGAAGTGGGAAAGTGGAAGATAAAAATACCTTCATAAGTCCACAGGTCATTTCTGCCTATGGCTCCTAGTGACTGTCCTAAGCACAACTGTTTGTGGAAACCCTTGCTGAGACACTGATACATTTTACCTCTGCTGTAGCATTATTGCTTCAAAGAATTTATTCATTTATTAAACACCTGGAGCATGCCTATACACCGTGGGGGTATCAGGAAAACAAAACAGGCAAAACCCTCTGCCCTCGTGGAGCTTGCATTTTAGTGGTGAGATGGGGAGAGACAACAGACACAATAAATAAGGAAAATGTGGTGTTAAATGGTGTTAGATGCTATGGAGAAAAGTAAAGCACTGAGGGGATGCTGTTTGAAATAAGGTGGTCAGAGAAAGCTCACGAGAAGATAGCATTTGAGTATAAAGTGAGTAAAGGGTGAGCAAGCCAGGCAGATGTCAATGTAGAGATCATTTCAGACAGAGGGGAAGGTCCATGCAAGGCCCTGCAACAGGAGCATGCCTGGCTTATAGAGGAAGATCAGGGGCTCAGGGAGTGGTCAGTTTGGCCCGCCCAAAGTGAGAAAGGAAAACAGCAGCAGCTGAGATCAGAGAGATCATGGCACGGGGACGGGAAGGGAGGTGGGGATGGGGAAGTTCAGTTCATACAGGGCCTTAGAAGACTTTAACGCTGAATGAGGGAGTTTTGAGCAGGACAATAATATTATTCAACTTACAACTTAAATTGGCTATCACAGGGGTTAGCAAACTTTTTCCGTAAAAGGGAAGAGATGGTAAATATTTTTTCAGGCTGTGAGATCTCTTGCAACTCCCTGACTCTGCCATTATAGCATGAAAGAGCTACAGATAAGGTAAACTAATGAGTAGTGCTGTGTTCCAACACAACTTTATTTACCAAAGCAGTTCATAGGACAGATTTTGTCCATGTTGACCCTTAGGCTATTGCAATCATCTGGAGGAGAATTGTAATAGTAGTAGAAGCAAGAAGGGGTGAGATACTGGCTATATTTTGAAGGTAGAGCCAGCAGGATTTGCTGTCAGATCAAATGCTCCAAGGTTTGTGGTCTGAGCAACTAGAGTCACACTGTTGAAATGGGGAAAACCAAAAGGGGAGGTAGGTAGGAGGAGAGGTATAAGGAATCCATTTGGGACATGAACATTTGGGATTCCTTTAGGATAAAAGAATTAGATTCAATGTTCTGTAACTCCCCTTCTAGCTCTAATATTCTATGACTGTACAACTGTGAGAGAATGACGTCTACCCCAGTGGCTTCTGCTGTGATCGTGTTCTTCAGGGAGACCTTCCACACTGCGTTACTCCATCCTTCCCAAATGCAATTGGTGATTATGCTGGCTAGAGATAAGTTGCTGGAAGGAAGAAATGCTGAAAGGGAGGCAACTTCCAGCTGAAACTAGCAGGGGGACTTGGAAGAGTGTCATAAACAGTATATGTGCCGGAGGAGGCTTGGAGGACTGGAGGCAAGTTCCTGTGTATCTTAGTTTCTGAGGGTTTACTAGTAATGGAGTGTTGTCAGTGGAGCAGGCTAATTTTTAACATGTTTTCAGAAAAGAGCAATGCAACTTCTTAAACTTCACGTTTACTCCATGGTCCAAATGGCCAGACTTCAGTTGTGCTCACCCTCTGTAGAGATGCCCTGGAGCCCTATGTGGATTCCGATGGCCTCTATACGCCCGCAGGACACAGCCATGGTCTTTGTCACTAGCTTCCCAGGCAATTTCCTCTGTCTTCTCTCTCCTCTCATCACTGGGAGATATGTCTTCTGTCTGCCCAAATTCTTTCCACCCAAAAAGTGGCTGTGTGCCAGTGGGATTGTTTGCTATATGGAGAGCCGGCAAACCACTTTGGGAGTGAGCTGATAGCAATATATTTAAAATATGAGCATTTATCAGAAGCAGCAGATGGAGGCAGCAGAGTGGAGCTCCCAGAACTGAGGGCAGGGAGTGTTTCATTCAAGTGTAAAGGCACACCATCTAGACTCAGCTGGCACCAGCTCATGAAACCAGTGAAGAGAAGGAGGGGAAAAAAAGGCCACCTTTGTGCTAGGTTCGGAAGGTCACAGCGTTCCCTGACCTTGAGTCCTCGGTGCCTCAAAGACAGCATTCACTCTACGACTGGAAAAAACAAAAACCTTCCGGGTTGCTCTCTTTAATATTTTTTACTTCCTTAAAGCCTAGTAAATAGAACAAAAATCCTGAAGCTCAGAACAAATGGAAATATAGCCCATTTCATTTATGCATGCATGCATTAATTCATTTGAAAAATGTTTGTGACATGGCTCAGACATGGCAGAATCTATGGAATACTCTGGGGCAGAGAACAACGAGGCAGAGAGATATGTTGTAATTACTAAAGATTAAACATGTTGAAAGTATTTTAATTTTAATTTTTTATCACTATCTCCTAACCCACCCCTAAAAATAAAAATATATTCACAGCCTCTTCCACTATTTGAACTAAAAGAAGTATATGTTTTAGTGGTAAATTTCCTCGGGGTACAAGTAACAAACTCAATGCATTAGTGGGAATAGGGCAACAATATTAATTTCAAATCACCAGTTTGAGAAGAGTACCATGATGGTGACATCCACTTGGAAAGGACAGTTTTAATAGCTGATGTCAGGTCTGCAGATGAAGGTGTTTTGGATCAGAATTGTAATAGTAGTGGAAGCAAGAAGGGGTCAGATACTGGCTGTATTTCGAAGGTACAGCCAGCAGGATTTGGGCTCCAAGGAAAGGACCCCAAGTCACCCAACAGAGGGCTTATACATTATACCCATAACAAGGAACCTTTGGGGAAATGCTTGCCTTCAGTTCTTTTTGAGAGACTTTGAAAAGTACCATTAGTGAATAAATCACATATTTCTTCATATTGCCTTTATATGAGAGTTTCAAAATATGAATCTTTTCAAAATATGGAAGGTGTGGATCTTTGGAACTGTGTAGAACTGTCTTTTGAAAAGTTCTCCCCAAATCCCCTGGTCAAAGTTAATCACTCCTTCCCTTGGTGCCACTAGGGAGGCATAAAGTCACATTTAACGATACCAAGTTATGTATGTAGCTGTTTCTCATGATGCATTGTGAATTTGCCAAAAGAATCTGTCGCTCAGTGCCTGGCACACAATTGACACTCGAGTATGTTGAAAAAAGGAGCAGAGATTGCAGAAATTGTTGCCGTTATAATGAGGGAAAAATGAAAGATTACCAAATGTCCATTTTTATCATACTATCTTCAGGGTAAAATAGATAAATTAGAAAACATTCCACTTTAATGGATGCCAATATCATATCTACATACTCTCACAGTTTTCTTTTAATTTTTTTAAAAGTCATTTATTCCACAATTTTGTTAAACATTTACTCAGTTTCAGATTGTGATGTCCTGGGGGTTACAAAGGTAATTAAAAAGCATTCCTGATGTAGTTAGTAAAGTTAAGAAGATAAGGTCATATTGAAGTGGGGTTGGCCAGTATGATGGGTGTCCAGTATGACAGATGTCCTTATGAGAAGAGGACAGACAGAGATGAGGAAAAAATGTCATGTGAAGATAGAGGAATAGAGTGATGCATCTACAAGCCAAAGAATACCTGAGATCACCAAAAGCTGAGAGAGAGGCATAGAACATCAGCTTCTTCCCTAGAGCCTTCAGAGGGAACGTGGCCCTGCCAGTACCTTGATTTCGGACTTCTGGCCTCCACAACTGCGAGACAACAGATTTCTCTCTTTTCAAACCAGAGAGAGGAAAACTCTTGCTCTGCTAACAGCTGAGTATACTAAAAAGGACTGGGTTAGAACTACATTTAGGGGAGCTGGGAGAGCACCATGGAAGGAAAGAACCAGGAAATCACCAGAGATGGAGAGAGAAACTGTGTCACTCTCAATTGACTTCCTTCCTTCCACTGAGGCTTGAAGGAAGCTTTAGAGTGTGTCAGATTGTCTTAGTTCATTTGTGTTGCTATAAAGGAATACCCAAGGCTGGGTAAATTATAAAGAAAGGAATTTTATTTGGTTCATCGTTCTGCAGGCTGTATAAGAAGCATGGTGCCAGCATCCACTTGTGGTGAAGGCTTCAAGCCACTTGCACTCATGGTGGAAGGCAAAAGGGAGCTGATGTATGCAGAGATCACGTGGCAAAAGGGAGGAAGCAAGAGAGAGGGGAGGTGGATACCAGGCTCTTTGTAACAACCAGATCTCTCAGAAACTAATACCGAGAGCTCACTTACCCCTCCTCCCCTAGGAAGGCCATTCATCTATTCATCAGGAATGAGCCCCCGTGACCAAAATAATTACCAGTAGGCCCCACCTCCAACATTGGGGATCAAATTTCAACATGAGGTTTAGAGGGTCGAGTATCCAAACTATAGTACAGGCAGACCAATATTCTCAGTAGGAAAGGCATTGGCCTCTCGGGGAGTTTGGAAATTTTAGGGGTCATTACTGGTGGTCACTGATGGCAGGACAGCTCTGGCATATGGTGGATGAAGGCCAGATATGCTAGATGTCCTGCTGTGCTATGGTTTAATCTTACACAACAAAGATTCATCCTGTATCCAGCATGATGTTTGAATGTCTCGCAAGATATCCACGTAGGTGAAAATGTGGTTATAATTATCTGAATCTAAAACCTAACTCATGTCACATGTACACAAAGCATACTTTACACAATTTTAATGAAAGCTGCATTTTGCAGAAATATGAATCCCTTATGAATCAAAGGAATATTTTGTTTTGCTATCTTTGGAACTTTGCCAAAAGCAGTTCACCGTCTTGGAAAACCACATCACCGACTATCTCATCGCTCATGGTATTTGTATGTCCAATGTAATACACCTGAATCAGTCTTGTATCTGTCAGTCCCCAGTGATCCTAAGCAAACATCTCATTACTTTGTTATGTCTTTGAGTATAGTCATACTAACACATTTAAATAGAGAAATAGGGAGGGATCGCATTAGGACAAATACCTAATGCATGCGGGGCTTAAAACCTAGATGATGGGTTGATAGGTGCAGTAAACCACCATGGCACATATATACCTATGTAACAAACCTGCATGTTCTGCACATGTATCCCAGAACTTAAAGTATAATTAAAAATAATAGAGATATAGATATTTTATTTCATATTTCTTGTCTTTTTCAATATTATAGTGAAAGCATTATATTGAATTCTTTAAATTATGAGTATAGATCATATATGTTATCCATAACATTTATTCCAAGATTGTAAAGGTTAATGTCATTTAATATATGCCAAGGAGAGCAATGGGTCTGTAAGGATGAGAACCAGTGAGATGGGGAAAGAAGAACATTTTAGGCAGCACTTTAAAACTTTAACGTGCACATGAATCACCAGGGGATCTTGTTCAAATGTGGCTACTGCTTCAGTGGTTCTGGGGTGAGGCCTGAGAGTCTGCATTTCCAACAAGCCCCCAGATAACGCCGATGCTCCTGGCCCATGGGTCACATTTTCAGTAGCAAAGTTCTAGACAGAGGGGATTGAAGGTGCTAAGGTTTGAAGGTTTGGAAGACTTTTTCTGGGAAACAATCAGTGACTTGGTATAATCAGAGCACAAACTGCAAAGCATTACATGATGGTTGATGAGACAGTCAAAGCAAGCTGGGTCAGAGCACGCAGGACCTGATTCCTGTGTTTGGGCTTCATTTCGTAGACAATGGAGGACCCTGAAATGATTATAAGCAGAGTTCTATAATTTAGATCTCCCTGCCACCATGTGGAATGGCCCTGCTGGACACAGAGAGTCCAGTGAAGATGCTTTTCCAATTATGTTGCCAAGAAGTAACAAGGACCTGAAGTGAGGAAGCCGCAGTAAGAAAGGAAGGAAGAAGACAAGCTCGTTTTTTTAGAGTTGGGTTTCCTGAGCCTTGGTGATTGATTGAGTGTGAACTGTGAAGAGGAGGGAGGTCGAGGATGACTTGTAAGATCCTGACTTGTGCTCTGGGTGTATGATGATGCCATTGGCCAGCACAGGGAGCACAGAAGGAGATGCAAGCTTGGGAGACAAAGTTCGGGGGGACTAGCTTTCAGACATGTGAATTTGAGATGCTGTCTTATCAAAAACCAGAAAGATATCTGTTTGAACTTTGATGTTAAGACTTTTATTAAAATTGTATTGAGTTTCATCATAACAGGCATCACTCATGTAGGTGTGTTCATTTGCCAGGCTTCTGTGGATTTCTGAGAGAGTGGAGGGGGAACATGTACTATTACCACAAGCTCCATGGCTGACCAGCACAGGCATTAGGGTGAGAAGAAAAGGGGCAGTACTAACTTTTACGTATGTTAAGTATTCACTTGGGGAAGCCAAGGCGGGAGGATCACCTGAGGTCAGGAATTCCAGACTAGTGTGGTCAACATGGTGAAACCCTGTGTCTACTAAAAATACAAAAATTAGCTGGGTGTGATGGCGCATGCCTATAACCCCAGCTACTTCGATGGCTGAGGCAGGAGAATTGCTTGAACCTGGAAGGCAGAGGCTGCAGCTAGCCGAGATTGCACCACTGCACTCTGGGCAACAGAGCGAGACTCCATCTCAAAAAAAAAAAAAAAAAGAAAGAAAGAAAGAAAGAAAGAAAAATATGTGAAGTACATAATCAGCGTGGTGTCAGAAAGTAGGAGACACAGTTGGAATTAATTCCTGTTTCCCAGGGTTGGTCTTTCTATCTCTGTCTTTTTGTCTGTCTCACACAACACACACCCCACCCACACCGCTGTCTTTACTATACCACTGGTTCACAGATGTTTGCAGGGTGGTGAGTTTGAGGTGGTCCTATGAGACGACAGGCCTGGTGTCCCCATTTCGTGTACTTAACCATGTCAAACTCCACCAACACCGTGCCGCTAGTCTTCAGTGAGTGCTAGGGGCCAGGTCTTTGTCCATAATCATAAACAACATAGCTCTAGGGAGAAATTTTATAAATAAGTAAATGGAAGCTTATAGAGACCAGATAATTTGCCTCAGGTCACACAGAGAGAAGAAAAGGTGAATCTAGCCTGATCCCATTTCTTTTCTCACTGAGGCTACAATTCATTTCCTCTAACCTCTCCCAGTCCTACCGAAGTAAAACTGTCTCTCAAACACAGCATGCCGGTTCACATCTCTGCACCTCAGAGTATTTCTGCTTGGAATCCTCCTCTCTGATATTTAACTGTCAAAGTCCTACCTAGTAATCTGTCAAAATCCTACCCAGTGATCACCACATCTGTGAAGACTCTTCTAAGCCTCCTGATTTGATGCCCAGTACATATTTCCTGTCTTGCACGTTTCATGCTGCACTGTAACTGTGTGTTTAAAAGTCCCTTTCTCTCTCAAGGCTGTGGGCTCCTGAAGGGCAGGGACCGTGTCTTAGTCCTCTTCCATCGTTGTGTGTGTTCCAGTACAGACTTTTGAAGTGAACTGGTGTGCACAGTCATTAGCGGGTTCTCTGTAAATTTCATGGATTGTAATAATGGCTGGAAAGTATAAGCCAGTTTCTAAAGAAAGTAGATATTAGCAATGGACAAAAAAAGTGGCTTGGAAAATCATAATCTTTTAGCACATTATTTACATACATAAGTTTCTATAAAAAAATGGGTTTCACAATGGACTCTTTTCCTCCTCCCTCCTGTCATCCCTCACCAGTAACATTAGGCTTAATTATTTAAATTAATTTAGTGGGAGTCAATATTTAATTTAAAGTCTAATTCTTATTAGGATTTTAATAAATAACATTTAATAACTACCAATGACACTTCAGCATATAGAATCTAATGGAAACAATTACTCCACACGGAAGTCTACACCTTGACCAAGTTTGAATTCTAAGTCTTATCCTTGGTTCTCTTTGTGTTGCTCATGTCTGTTGCTTTCTCTCTCTCTTTTCCTATTATTTCTTGAGTGGGTTTTATGTGAAAGAAGATGGAGTTCCTTCAGGCCTACAATAAAGTAAAGTGACACTGACTTAAGAAAAACAAAATATTTATGTTTATATACAAGAAGATATAAAATGTCTACAAATTAGCAGATTTGGGTTTGAACATTAAACTTCATCATTCACGTGCTGCATTGTTCTGTAGCATGTGTTTAATTTTATCATAAATTATCAAGTACTTTAAAAAACATGTAAAATGCTGTTTTCTGACTTTTGTAATTCAGATAACATTCTGGAATGGGACACACACACACACACACACACACACACACACACACTCTTATATCTCCCTAAAACCACTGCATTAGTTAGGATCTTAAGGGAACAGTCACCCAGATAACGTAAAGTAATATAAGTTTATTGTAAGGTCATATGTCTCAAACCGAGGTAGCCATGTCTCAAGGGATTACATGGCATTAGCCAAAAATATGGGAAGTAACTAAAACAAAAAATACGTCATGTCTCCCTAAATTATCCATTTTAAATGAATGCAACATTTTTAATAAAAAATAATACCAATCTCTCAAGGAGGAAAATGTAAATGGAATTTTGAAGATGAAAACAACATGAGACAGCAAAGAAATGCTAAGCTCGTGATAAGCCTCTTGGGCTGTGCCCCAGACTGCTAGTAGTACTGGTACCTCCTCTTCTTTTCTTTTCTTTTCTTTTCTTTTGTTTAGTAGAAAAGTCAGAAAAGTGTTGTATAAGATTCATGTAGAAATAAGGACAATAACAAGAGCTGCACAAGAGTTGATACTGGAGACTGGAATGCTAGTCAAAGAACAGAATTCCCCCGAACATGCGAGACGACCCCTAGCAATTGAATTATCTTGACATCACCTCAGCAGTAGAGTGCCGTTAGGTAACTCTGGCAAAGGTATACATATAATCTGCTTTAACAGTCCTTGTTCCCACCAACCAACTATGCTTCCTGCCCTTTGTTTATCTTTTGGTTGCAGCTTTCTTATAGCTTTTGCCCACTTCTAATTTCAGTATACCCAATGGCTTTTCACAATATCTACAGTGGACTTTTTCTCTGGGTATCTTCTGCTTCCACTCCATCTTCCAAATGCTCAAACCAATTTGTGCATTAAATGCAAATAAAAAATAAAAAAAATAAAAAATTCAGCCAAAGAAGGCATTATCATTCCTTCAATTAATCACCATCATCCCCATTTTGACAAAGATTTGTGCCATGCTGCCTGTAGCGCACTGGCCAGTCTACAAGTTGTTTGCCTTTGAGTTCACTTCCCACTTTTGGCAAGGCTGGCTGTTGTTCTGTAGCAAGGTGACACAGACTAAGAATTGAGATATATCAACTTAAGGATTCACCGTGGTCAGGTTTCCTCTGCAGAAGACCATGGAAGTGTGTCATGGTCATTCTGATTCTTGCCCTCTTCAAAATAGCCCCGCTAACAGGTGTCAGAAACTGATTCCTTTGGTATGGTACACAAATGGTATAACCAGATAAGGCTTTGAAGGCTTTGTAATGAACCCCAATTTGTAAGTAGTTGCACAGAAATTTAAAGAATGGAATCTCTGTTTGGATAGATGTCCTATATAATGCAGGTATCCTTTTTTATTTATTTTCCTTTCCTTTTTTTTAAGTTTTGTATTTCAGCTACAGTGGTTTCAGTTAAACATACTTCTTAGTTCCTATTCCACCATTACTACTGGTTCATCACCCCCTTAGTCCTTTAGTGCTACTGTAACAAAATATCAGTGGCTAGGTAATTTATAAAGAACATAATTTTATTTCTCTCAGTTCTGGAGGCTGGGAGTACAGGATACAGATGCCAGCAGGTTTGGTGTCTGGTAAGAACCTGGTCTCTGTTTCCAAGATGGTGCCTGTTGCTTTATCCTCTGGAGTGGGTTAATGCAGTGTCCTCATATGGTGGAAGGGATGGGAGGGCAAAAGGGTGCTTCCTCCAACCTTGAGGTCTAAAGGGCCTAATGCTAATACCATTTTTTAAGATGAAGCCCTCGTGACTTAACTACATCTTAGAGGCCACACTTCTTAATACTGTTGCATTGGGCGGACAAAAACATTGAAGCCCTAGCACCTCCGTTGATTGGTTGATTGATTGGAATCCTTTTCATAATCTCTGACAGGGATTTAACCTACTGCTGGAACTTACTATCTCATAAGGGCGACAGCCTATTTCATATATTGAACTTGCTAATTCTTAGTTAATTCTTTCATACATTAAACCAAAAATAACTTTCCCTTAACTTTGCCCTAATGTCCTCAGTTCTTTCTTGTAGAACCATGTAGGAAATGTCTATTTCTTCCCCCAACACAATAGCCTTTCAACCCTACAAGGTTGGCTATTAACACACCTGACTTTTCACTTTTCTATGTGAAACATAGTCTGTTGTTTCATCAATTCTTCATATGATGTGGGTTTAAGGCACTTTACTACCTAGTCACTTTCCCTTGGACACACTCTAGTTTGATAGTCTTTTTAAAATATATATATACATTTAAAAATAGATATGCTCTGCCATTGAAGAACATGGTGGGTACAACCTTGCCCCTCTCATCTCTAGTTTTGGTTTTTATTAATGCATCCTAAAATTTGTATCAGGTTTTTTTTGGAAATAATATCACATTTTTGACTCTCATTGAACTTTAAATCTTTTTCAAGTGAACTGCTGTCAATTCAGAGCTTTCCTACCTTATATTTAAGTAGTTGATTCTTTGAACTTAGACACAGAACTTAACATTTAACCCTATTAAATTGTATATTGTTAATTTCATTCCATCCTTCTCCTTTCCAAGGTCTTTTTCAAATTTGATTCTTTAATATTGTCTATCAGCTTTACCTCCAACTTTCAGCCATCTACAAACTTGATAGGCAAAGTTTTTATTGAAATTCACCCAATTCACTGATTAAAATGTTTAGAATTTCAGAATAGAAGACAAAGAATCACTTTTAATAGTGGTTCTAAAATTTTAGTGTGCAAAATAATTACCCAGGACATTTGCTAAACTTGCAGATCCCCAAGTCCCACTTCCAGAAATTTTGATTTAATAAGTCTGGGATGTGATTCCAGGAATGTGCATTTTTAACTAGCACCACATTTGATTCTGATGCTTTTTGTCCTAGGCTACAGTTTTAGACATATCTTCAAAATTTTCCTTTTGGTCTAAATTGACATTAACATGTTCATTTAATTTTAATAGGGTGCTTTTTTTTAGTACAGTGTTGGACACATGATTAATACTGAATGAATGACTGAACAAAAGAAAGAATGAAGGGTGGAAGCAGTGCTCAACTAATAATTCAGCTATATTTCTTCGTTTTAGTCACAAAGCCAATATGATCAGCTTTTTCAAATGTTTTGTTGTAATTGAATTATATTGTGTCTTTGATGTTTCCCCCCGAAGGAAAAAAAGAGATGTATTTTGCATGACCTTTTCTTAATGAACATATGTTTTCTCTTAGTGATCATTGCTTTCCTTTCTAAGTGCTCACAAATCATGTATTTAACTCTTCTGTCTAGAATTTCATTGAAAATTAAAAGGTGCCTTATATTTAAACCTAGAAATCTCCTGTTATGAATTCTTGCTTTACTTTTAAGAAATTAGGGCATATGTATAGTGTTTTACTTATTTGCTATGCTTTAGGCCATGTTAGTTGTCTTTTATGTCTTAATATGTTTGCAGATAAATAAGAACTCAAATACTGGACACTTCAGCAAAAGAAATGTCTTACTTTTTCCTAGAATTCGCATTTACAAAAACTTTCAAAATCTGCAGAAAGACTCAAAGAATATTACAGTGTTCTTAATCTAGAGCAACAATTGTTAGCATTTTGCTATATTTGTTTTTTTATATCTAGCAAGATATATAGCTAGCTAGATTTTCCCTTCCCCGCCTCCTGAACCAATTGGCTGCCATGTTATTTAGTCTCCTTTAGTCTAGAACAATTTTTCTGCACTGCTTTCTGCCTTTCAGAATGGATGCCTGAATTCTCTGATTATACTTCTTGGTTTTCTCTGTTTCTTTAGTTGAGTTTTGGCTTTTGAGCCATGTAAAGTTTTATATGTTTAAAAAATAAAATTAAAGAGGATTAAAAATAGCAAATTTTAAAATTTGTTCCTAAAGGGGAACTGGGGTGGCACATCACCGTGTTCATCATCAATTTTAGGGAAGCCAGAGAAGGCTAATCCAAAGTACAGAAGAGAGGGAAGGAAGGCTGGGCAGAAGAATACTCGACCACTGTGAAGGTTCGGGAACATTCAGCAAGGTCATCGGGGATTTCCCCAGATAAAAATCAGCTATCAGATCAGTCTCCTGCTCCCAGCAAGGGGCCTGCTTCAGTAACCCCGCTGGCTCTGTTATCGGCTGGGAGCATCCAGGGCAAGGCGCAGCCTGTGCGGTGCAATGCAGCCATGGGTTTCAGATCTCAGTCCCGGGGGCTGTGGGAGGAAACCTGAGGTGACTCTCAAGGCCCAGCCCCTTTCGGGGGGTGGCTGGGTGATTGATTGCAGGGATATCAAGGACCCATCTCTAGCCCCAAGTCAGGGAAGATGTGGTGGTCCCCACTGAGGCTCTATCAAGATTTCATCGCAGTTCGACCTTTTGCTCTGCTCTGCTCAATCCTGTTTCCTTCCCTTCGCTGCCCGTGGGCTGATTTTAAGTGCACCCCCTAATAAACCGCCTGCGTGCCCATCTGCAAGCACTGCTCCAAGCTCTTATTACCCTGTTAACACGTATGTAATCCTCACAACGCTGAGGTGGGTGCTGTTAACATCTTCATTTTATGCATGAGGAAACTAAGGAACAGAGACTGGCTAAGTGGCTGCCCAGAGGAATTCATGCTCCTGGGAGGTAGCAAAGGCTTGCCTCAAACACAGACATGGTGACTCCCTGCCGCCCCCTTAACTGCCACTCACTGCTCTTCTCTGTGACATAGAGATTGCTGTTAGCATACCCAGTATCGTGGTCCTATTATATTTCCCAGATGCTTTCCTAAGCAGAAATGTAGAAACACTTCCTGGAGATTTAGCGTAGGAGGAGATGTGCCCTGATTGTGTGAAGGCAGGTCCAACCTCAATCTATTCATCCGCAGGGCTTTAGCTCCAACCTGGAGAACTAGCTTCACCCTGTAAGCTGCATTCCCCAGCACTCAGTTTTCCTCTGGCAACGTGATACACCTGCCACTCCCATTCTGCAAAAGGAAAGACTATGTACAGCACAAATACCAAAATGAGCGATAAATACTCTCCTCTTCCCTAAGACAAGAGCTAGTTCTTGTTTCCTGACCTATTTGACTGCACATTCAGAGCTTGTATAACGCAGCTAAACTAGCCTACTTAGCATTTATGCAATCTGCTCTGTTTTCCACAAGCTCTTTAAGTTGTGACTTTAAAAAATCTTCTAAAAAAATAACGGCAAGGTCACAATAGCCATTTCTATAGGGAGACTGAGGAATGATCAAGACTCCGGTTGCAATTTAGGGTGGGGAAATCTTTCCACTCCGAGGAGCTTCTCAGGCGTTGGAAGGGTCATCAGGTGTCCCAGTTTTCCCTGGGGCTGATAGGTTTCCCAGGACATGGGACTTTCCTCTCTGAAACTGGGAGAGTCACAGGTAAACTGCGACAATCGGTCACCCTACAATGGACACTTTATGGCCTAACATTGCTATGTTACAGAAATATCTGCCCCTCTACTGTAACTACTTTGTATTATTTCAAAAAAATATTGATTTTTTTTTTTTTTTTTGCCTAGGAAATTCCCTATAGAAACTATGGAGATAAACAAAGAGAAAACTAAAAACCATTCACTAGCTCATTATGCAGAAGTCAATGTTTAAACCTTTCAACATCTTGTGTGTTTTTCTTTGCGTGTTTGTGTACACACATATTTTATACATCTAAAATTGTGCAGTAAGAACAATTCTGTATGCTGATTTTCACTTAGTATAAGCATTTTCCCATATCAATAAGTATTTTTTGAAAACACCATTGCTATTGATTGCATAATTTCCACTGAGGATGTACTACATTTTATTTAATCATTCTCTTATTGTTCAGCACTTAAACTAATTTTTGCTGTTAATGATAATTTTGCTGTGAAGATCTTTGGGTTTCTAATGGTTTATTTTGAAGTGGTTTCTAGGACTTTACTGGATGAAAAGTTATGGGCTTAGTTAAAGCTACTGAATCCTGTTTCTAAAATGCTTCTGGAAAAGGCGGTAAATCAGCAGTGTTAATGCCCACTCCACTGAACTCCTGCCAACACTGAGAGTTTTTTCAATCTTCACTCATCTTATAGATTTTTTTAAAAAAGTTATACTAGACAATCTTCATTTCTTTGTTTACTAATGAAGTCCAAACCTCTTTCATATCTTTCTCATTTGAATTTTCCTGGGAAATTGTTTGTGCATATATTTTTCCAGATAATTTATTGAGTTGTCATGTCTTCTCAATTTATGTGAACTCTTTACAGACTAACTACAATAAGTCTTTTTAGGTCATAATTGTTTCAAATACATTTTTGACTCACTGTTTGACAGATGTCTTAAAATATCCTGAAACTGTTTAAATGTTTATGCTCTTTAAGCAGTATTTTAAGCCCTGTACTCATATACATACGCACTTGTTAGAGGTTTATGCTTTCCTTTAAAAGTCTCTGATTTTTTTCACTTTTAGCCCATCTGTGCTGATTTAAAATTATTTGGTAATATTTGAAAAGAATATGTGCAATGCATATGTAATCATAAAGAGAAAAGATAAAACAAAATTACATGAGTCCACCACCCAACTTAAGGAGTGGAACACACCTAGTTCACGCACTAGAACATATACCCTGTGTTCCTCCCCAATCTCAGATCCCTAATTTTCCCAATATGGAATTGTCATCCTGCTTTTGCCTTTGTTATTTGATTGCTTTTAAAAAACTAGTTTTATTATATATGTTTGTGCCTCTAAGCATATGTTTAGTTTTAATATTTTTGAGCTTTACAAAACTAGATTCTTCTTTTATCTCTTCGTCTCAGTCTTGCTTTTTTTTCAGTAAGTACTGTGTATGTTTATCCATATTTTATGAGAAGATGTAGTTCATTCATTTTCAGCACTGGATAATATTTCATTTCATTTCTCATCTATATGTATGTATGTATTCATGGTGCATATGTACAAGAATTTCTCCTAGAGAAATATTATATTATATTGTATTCTTATTACATATATTATGTGGGAGTGGAATTGCTGGGTTGAAGTCGAAGTGCATGTTCAATTTTACAAGCCATTGCTAAATTGTTTTCCTGAATGGCTGTACTAATTACATTCCCAACTGTAGAATATAAGATTCCTGTTGCTTGACTTTCTTGCCAATACTTTGATATTTTCAAGTATTGAAATCTGGTAGCCATTTTTCACCCAGTAGAATTGCCCTCACTTTTAAGGCTTATTGGTACAAGTTCTTAAAGCCTGAAAAGGAGTTCTCAGAAACAAATCAAACCTCTTTTTATGTGGGCTTCTCGTTTCTCCTTGGGGTCAGACACTTAACAAGCTGTTCATAATATGCGATGCTGGGCCTAATGTTCAGTCCTTAGAAGAAAAGGCCATATCAGCTGAGACAAGTGAACAGCAGACAGAGTTAGGAATTAGGAAGCTTGGGCTCTAACCTGCTTCTGTCACTGAAGCTTTGCAGGGCCCACGTATGAGTCATGTCCCCTCTCCGCATCCTATCTGCTCACTAGGCATAACAGAACTGACCTTCCTCCCAGCCCCGCCGTGAGGATGAAATCCTGTGTGGAGCACTTTGAAATCCTTGGATGAAAAGCGCGACAGAAGTGCCAAGTATGATTGTTACCCATGCCAGCCACACTAGAAGACAGCATAAAAATAGGAAGCAAAGAAAATTTCATTTTACAAAAGCTTCAGTGAGAAAATTGGCTGGTCAGAATGTCATTCCCTGGTTTTGGTTCACATACACGTTGTCTTTTATAAAATTAAAAGAAAAAAATAATTGTACACATTTTTAACTTTGCCGAGAAGAAGCCCTTTGATCACCACCATCCCTGTGACGCCAGGTGAGTCCCTGATGCAGAAGGAAGATCGATACATGAGGAGACCATGTGGAATCAGTTCTTTGAAGTTGCTCACCAATTTCTGTTTTTCATTGCAAGGAATCGAAGCCATAAAGTCTGAGGGGATGTTACAGGTTGAGGATTAGGGAGTGTCTAAACCTTGATGTCGTCACAACATAGGATCCGAGATACCTCCGGCTGAAACGGAGACTGTGCTTTCAGAACTGGCCCAGCACCCAGTCTCTACTCCAATGCTCTCAGGATCCTGCCCTTAATAGGAGAACAAAAGAGTTGCAGATTTAAAAACCCAAGAGGAAAACTTTGCAACAACCTTTGTCATATTAGGAATCCCAAAATAAGGTGAGTCACGCCCGTTAGTGTGCACCTTCATCCTAAAAATGACTTAGCTGTAGTTTTAATAGCTTATGTCCATCTTGGTATAATGCTATAAGTGAGTTGTGATAAGCTGTAATCACCTTTGCTTATAAATTGGATAGACTGTGGGAACAGTTGCAAACCACGGAAAAGATATTTCAAACTCTGAGCTTGCTGCCCGATATGACACGCAGAGAATTTAGAATAGGAGTTTTGGATGCTGTTGCCACGTCTTTACTGCCTGTCTTTTACACTGGAGTTTTAAAAAGTCAAAACCCGACAGGGTTGTTTGGTTGCTGCATCCCACTGAGAAGTTGAGAAAGTAAAAGGTAAGGGGGCGTAGCCATGGGCTTGTCAGGGGGACGTGAGTGACACGAGTCCACCCACAGCAACTGTTCCATGAAGTTATGAATCATATTGTACTCGACTTGTAATTTCCACCCAGGAAGGGAAAGCTGCTGAGCACTATTGAAATGTTTTGTTCAGAAGTTTCTCAGAGGGAGGGTCTTCATAGTGTTTTACAGAATAATTTGCATTCTAATCGGCATAATTGAATTATTGCCACAGAATTTGCATGGTATGGCTCCAGTAGAAATACTTTCCATTAAGAAATAAATACTCCTTAGAGGGGAAAAAATGTCCATCAACTGTAGTATCCAATCACACAACAATCTCTATTTATTCCTCTTCATAACCCCATGAGAAGGGTCATCCTCACTGGATTTTCAATTTCTTAACTGAAGAAATTAGTTGAAAAGTGGAAATCCAACCTGCTGATAGTTTCTTTATCTGTCCACACCTCATAATGGGTTTGACTGATTCTTCTATTTAAATTGACAGATTATTTACACCTCTGTGAATTACAGTGTTGCTATGGTCTTTCTTTCCTTTACATTTGTGTGTGTGCGTGTGTGTAGAACGTCTGTAGTCAGGCTAAAATTCAGATCCCATCTTTATAATTCTTGTTTGTGTAATACGAATTTATCACAACGGCAGGCTAGTGGATTATCATACAGCCTTGAAATATCACACTGATTAAGACAGTGGAGAGCCATAGGGAAATGATGGCATGTTAAGTGGAAAAGAATATGAAATTATCTTTGCCATGCTTTCAAGTACTTAAATTGTGCATATGGAAGCATGAGCTGAAAAAGAAATATGGAAAAAAGAAACAGATGGTTGGTTGAAATTATGGGATTATGAGAGTTCCCTCTCCACCTTTTCATTCTTTTGTTTTCCATTAACACTCTTACAACATTGCCTGTGTAATAAACATGATATTAAAATTATTCAGCTGGGTGATTAACAATAGCCGAGATATGCAATCTACTTAAGTGTCCATCAACAGATGAATGGATAAAGAACATGTGGTATATATACACAATGGAATATTATTCAGCCATAAAAAAGAATGAAACCTGTCATTTGCAGTAATATGAATGAGCCTGGGGGCCATTCTGTTAAGTGAAATAAACCAGGCACAGAAAGACAAATACCACATTATCTCACTCATATGTGGAATCCAAAAAGTAAAAAGTAAGGAGGTGTAGCCAATGGGCTTGTCAGGGGGACTTGAGTGATACGAGTCCACCCACGGCAGCTGGAAGTTGCTGGAAGTAGAGTAGACTAGTGGTTACCAGAAGCTGGGAAGAGTAGGGTGGGGAGTGGGGAGAAGTTGGTGAAAGGGTACAAAGTTACAGTAAGGCAGGAGGAAGTTAGATAGGAGTGACATAGCAGTTATAGTCTGGGCGTGGTGGCTCACACCTATAATCCTAGAACTTCAGGTGGCTGAGGTGGGCAGATGGCCTGAGCCCAGGAGTCTGAGACCAGCCTGGGCAACATAGCAAAATCCCATCTCTACAAAAATTTTAAAAAATTAGCCAAGCATGGTGGCACATGCCTGTGGTCCGAGCTACTCAGGTGGCTGAGCTGGGAGGATCACCCGAGCCTGGGAAGGTCCAGGCTGCGGTTAGCCGTGATCACACACTGCACTCCAGCCTGGATGACAGGCTTAAACATTTTTGAAACCCCATCTCAAAAAAATGAAAATAAAAAATAAGAATAGTTACAGTTAGATAAGTTCTAGTGTTCCATTGTGCAGTAGGGTGACTATAGTTAATAAAAATTTATTGTGTATTTCAAAGCAGCTAGAAGAGAGGAATTTGAATGTTCTCAACACAAAGAAATGATAAATGTTTGAGATGATGGATATGCTAAATATACTTATTTGATCATTAAACATCATATACAGGTGTGGAAATATCACGTGTACCCTATGTATATGTACAATTATTATGTATTGATTAAAAATAAAAGAATAAAATTATATTTCAAAAAAGTACTTGGTTACAAGAGAAGATCTATCATAAAACGAATAAAGTTTAATGAACAAAGGACCTGAGTTACAGGTCCTTTCCCATGCAGGGCCCCTGTGAAAGCCTGGGTTGCTAAGAGTGTTAGAGTTCCAGGTGGAGAGAGGAAGCTGGGTTACAATCAGGAAACATTTCTATGTCAGCATTTCGGGTAAATTGCTTAAAGCGATCTCAGAAGAAAAGGAACTAATTCTCCAGCACTCCTGTAATTTGTCATGATATAATTTCTCATTCTAAGTAAATATTCGCTTTCATGCCTAATTTTGTATTTGCAATTTTGCATTCTTCTTCTTAAAGAGGGCTCCCATAATTGTATAAGCCTCATGCCTCACAAAACCTGAAGGTGCCTTTGGTGAGATGGATCATCAGAACACCAGCTGAGCACCTCGAAGTGTGAAATCTAGCATTGGATTCCATCCCTGACTTTTCCTGAGAATCACTGTGAATGCGCTGGACAAACTGCTGCTGCGCTGGGTGCTCCCTGTGTCATCACACTTCCTCATTGTACTTCTGGGTCCTCCAAAGCTGTTCCCAGTGCTTAATCATAAGAAAAGCAGCTCCAAATACTAGTTCAGAAACTCAGGTAGAAAGAGATCTTAAAGGTCATGTCCAGTCACTCTTCTGATGCTTAGGTCTTCTCTTCAGGAGGCATCTGGGCCTGGGCTTGGACCCCTTGCCTCAGTCAACCTATTAGAAAGGTCTTTTCTTGTCTTCAGTCAAAACCAGTCCACTGCTACTGGCCTTGCTCTGTACTTCCAGGCTCTATAAAAAGTGTCTAACCTTTCAGATGAGTATGGCAGAGGAAAGCGAGAAGAAAGAAATTTTAGTTGTTCTTCAACTTCCCAATTAGGCATGCCGTTAGGGGTTTTTAATATGGTGCTTGATTTAATCTTCTCATTAACTTTCTGTAGTAAGTATTATTATTTTATTCTAGGGGTCCCAGATGTAGCAAATAAAAATAGAGGATGTCCAGTTATATCTGAATTTCAGATCAAAACAAATAATTTTTAAAAAAACGTACACTCCCAAAAGTGTGAAATTAATTTGTCCTTGGACAAGAGATATGGAAATGTCATGTATTTTACCTGGAAATCCTGTTACTATGCCCATTTTTGGAGCTGAGAAAACTAAAGGTCGGAGCCTAGGTAAGTAGTGGAGCTGGAATCTAAGCCCAGGTCCTTGATTTCAAAGCACCACCCCATGGCCCACAATATCATACACTGATTTAGTATCTGCCTCCTACCTACCCCCAAGAAAAATGTGAAGTTAATTTGTCTTTAGATAAGAGCTACCAAAGTTATAAAAACAAAAGAAAACAAATGTATTCACAGCTAAGAGAAGACAATCTCCAGGAAACTACTGCTTCATTTATTTGACACTGGGCAGAAGTTTTGGTGAGAAATCAGCAAGATCATAGCCTGGAGTGAACACTGGAGGCATGAGATGTCCTTGAGAAAGAGGCTACAACAGAGGGTGGAACACCTCTTCTATTAAAGCAGCTGTTTTCCAGAGTCTCTGGAAAGCTCCCTCCTTTGTCATGGCGGTGGTGGGGAAGGGCAGGCTGGGACCCTAATGCATGACTTTCCACCTGGGTGTTACTGGCATCTGATGTCCTAATCATATTTCCCTGTCACCTCTCAGTGCTGATTTACTTTCTCCTGCCGTTCTACGTGCTGCAGAACTAATTGCCTGCCTAATTGCCAAAACTAATTGCTGTGACATTCATTGTTCATCTGCTCCTTTCTCCGGCTTGAGCTCAGGCAGGTGGCTCCCATGAAGGCAAGGGTGGAATTATTCCTGCTTTGGGGCCGGGATGCTTCAGAGTGATGGCCCAACAATTATCTTCCTCATGGAGGCGGACCAAGGAATCACCTTCCTCACTGAGCAGGGGACAATAATTCTTGGCAGGGGTTCACCTTCTTCTGGTGTGAGATTGGGTAGCTTTGACAGATTGTGAGTCAATTAAATTGTACTTTTCAGGGAGTTCCTCTCTCCCATTTAGAGATTAGGATTAGATTTGTTCATTAGGAAATTGACCCAGAGAAGTGAGACAGCTACTTGCTGGCCACATAGCCCATTCATGGCGAAGTTGAAACTGGGGCTCAGATAACCCAATTCATAGCCCAGGATAATTTCTACTGCACCACACCACAACTGTTGCAGTTGGAATAATTACAGTTTTATATTTCCTAATAAACTTTTATTAAACCACTATCGAGTAGTATGTCTTCATTGGTAGCAAGAATAATAAATATTTATTGAGTTGTTATGAATATTAAGCCCACTTTTTTTTTCATGTAATCCTGAAAAAAGGCAAAATGACACAGATGCTCTCCATATCCTTATTTTATATCAGGGAAAATGGAGGCAGAGGGAGGATGGTAACTTGCCCAGGTCTGACGCCAGATCCCATCCTCTTACCCCTACAAGGCCACGTGCAGACTCCTCCTGACAGCTTCTGGATTCTGATACACAAAAGAACTTGTGAAGATGATTTGAAGGTTGGAGCCGGAGCAACGTGAAACTAATCAACCAGATTATGCAAATTATTATGTAAACTCCTATTATTGAGCCAGGATTCATGACAGTCCCTTTCTTCCAACACTGCTGAGATAAAAGCAAATGGATTGCAACACTAGCTTGGGATGAATTCAGGGAGCTTGGAAAGAATTCCTGGGATTTTCTGGGCAGTGGAAAAGACAGTGGGTTGGGAGTCAGGAACCTGAAGTTTAGTTCTGGGTCTGGCACTAGGTAACTCCGTGGCCCTGGGAGGACCTAGTGCCTCAGTTTCTTCAACTGTGAAATGAGATAAGACTCCATGCTCTGGAAGACCCCTGCCATTCCAGGCATCTCGGATGGCATGTCCAAGATGGAAGCACACAATGACAGAGGCTTGTAGTGACCTTCAGGACAGCTTTCCAGTAGCTGTAAATAAAAGTCTTATTGTTTGGTTCTTGGTCTTTCCCCCCTGTCAGTGACAGGAAGAATAATAAAAGCAATGGCACTATTGTGTGAAATAAGTGTTTTCTCATCCAAAAGAAAACATGACATATACAATAGCAAACCATTTGCAAGCTGAAAAAGTAATTAATTGTATAAGTCATTGAACATGATAGGAAAAGTGAATTATGATAAAGGAGGACTGAGAGTTAACAAATGAAAATTTTATTTAAAAGTTTAAAAAGACAGTTTTTTAAAAAAGGAGAGCGTTGAAAGGTGATTAACCTACAGAAAGAAAGAACTATTTCAAACACATTTAAAAGGCACAATTAGAAGAATACTGGAAAATAAAAGAAAATTCAGTTTGATCTTGGGGGGGGAAAGCTGTCTTCATGAAAAACAGATTTTGAAGTACTTTTGTCATCAGCTTCCTTTCAATTCTTCTGGTTAATTTCATGAAGGCTGTGTGACCTCTCAACTTCCCAATGTTTGTAGGAGGGGAGGGTGGTAAGGTGTGAGTGGAAAAAAAATTAATTTTCAAGGTATGGGATTTTAGAGTAGAGACTTCCTTAGCAGGATGGACCGTGACAGGGTGTTAGTGATGGAGACCTTGGGAGAAGCGGGCAGAAGATATGGATTTGAGGCCCTGACGTACTCTGCCTGCTGTATGATCTTGGACAAGTTTGACCCCTCTCAGGGCTTCAACATCTTCTTACCTACATGAAGCGATGGGATTGAACACCTCTGTGGCCCTCTCTAGTCTATATGTTTGCATTTCTAACAGTATAGTATGATTAAAAAAAATAGAAAGTCAGTGGTCTTTAGGTTACTAGTCAGGATGAAACTCAAAAAAATCTATTTTTAAAATTATGAGTATTGGGTGTGGTGAAAATATTCATATTTGGGGTCAGAGAGTTTTTCTAATAGAATCAACTCTAGAGTATTCAGATTTGCTCTCACTCCAAAGAGGAAGTGAAGGCAAGCTCTGCTTTCTCCTCTGCTGCTTTCTTTGTTCATGGGAGTGTGCAAATTTTTCTGGCAACACAGAAGACTGAACACAGGAAGCCTGAACCCCGTGAAGCCATAAGGCTTAGCATGGGCGTGGGGGGTGATCAGCCCTTCGTCTGTCATTCAGAACTCCATGCTGCAACACAGAGGGGGTAAAAAACCTTCTGCTCCCTGTTTCAACCTCAAGGGCAGAGAACACAGGCCGAGTTGCTGTTCTTGTCTCACAATCTGGAGGCCAGAAGTCTGAAATCAAGGTGTCGGCGGGGTTGGCTCCTTCTGGGAGCTGTGAGGGAAGTATCTGTTCCCGGCCTCTCTCCTTGGCTTACAGATGGCTGTTGATATGGTTTGGCTGTGTCCCCACCCAAATCCCATCTTGAATTGTAGTTCCCATAGTCCCCACATGTCATGGAAGGGACCTGGGGGGAGGTAATTTAATCATGGGGGCAGTTACCTTCATGCTGTTCTCGTGAAAGTGAATGAGTTCTCAGGAGATCTGATAAGGGGACTTTCCCCATTTTACTCACTCAGTTCTCTTCCTGCCACCACTTGAAGAAGGACGTGTTTGCTTCCCCTTCTGTAAGTTTCCTGAGGCCTCCCCAGCCATGCTGAACTGTGAGTCAATTACACCTCTTGCCTTTATAAATTACCCAGTCTTGGGTATGTCCTTATAGCAGCATGAGAATGGAAATACAGCCATCTTCTCCATGTGTCTCTTTGCATTGTCTTCCCTCTATACGTGTCTGTTTCTGTGTCCAAATTTCACCTTGTTATAAGACACTAGTCTTATTGGATTAGAGACTCTAATGACCTCATTTAAATTTGATTACCTTGGTAAACACACTATCTCCAAATAAGGTCACATTCTGAAATGCTCGGGGTTGGGACTCCAGTAATATCTTTTTGGGGGGAGACACACTTCAGTCCATAACATACTACAAGAGAAGGGAGCTGCTTATCATTGTCCGTTACCTGGAATCAGTTCAGACGACCATCATCTTCCTACATGCAAAGGAGAAAACAGTTCACCTGGTAGTTTTTGCTATGGCAGGAGGAAATGTCAATACCAAACCATTGGAGAAGGTAGCTGAGTCATTCAGTTGTGGCAGCAACCACCTTTCTTCCCTGCACCCCCTGGCTAGGCTGCTCCATGTTGGGAGGCAGGGTGTTCAGTACAGCCACCGTGAGCTGAGTGAGGGCTTCAGCTGCAGGCTGGAGTGACCCAGGGAGGAACTGCCGCCTATCAAACGGAAACACCTGCCACGGAAGGTTCACTGAAGCCTGAGAAAATAAAGGTCAAGGGCTCTGGGCTGTGCCGCCACCAGTCTCCACCACTATTCTGGGGCAGAATACACCTATTGGCTCACAATGCTGTGAAAGAAAACAAGAAAGTCATGATGGTGAGCACAGCCCTACAGAGGTAATGAGCCACTGGAGTAGTTCTGAGGCAGGAGCCAGAGGAGCTGCGACTTAGAGGCAGTCAGGGAGTCGGACTGGGGTCATGGGAGAGACTGGACCCAGTGGTCTAGTGGGTCATCTCATTCCAGATATGTGACCTAAGACCTGCATGTGTGTGCCTGTGCATGTGTGTGGTGTGTGCCTATGTGTATGTGGACGTGTGGATACATATATGTGTGTGCATGTGAGTATGCATGCATGTGCATGTGGGGGTGTGGGTGACTAGATGGGGGAACATGGGGAAAGGGAGGGAAAAGAGAGGGTT
This sequence comes from Rhinopithecus bieti, assembly GCF_001698545.2. Classification (NCBI taxonomy): domain Eukaryota; kingdom Metazoa; phylum Chordata; class Mammalia; order Primates; family Cercopithecidae; genus Rhinopithecus; species Rhinopithecus bieti. Next base: position 1,378,433 of record NW_016805008.1, read on the forward strand.
AAAACCATGACAGGATAATAAGCATCTGAAATACTTAACTACAACAAAATGTTCTGAGGCTTTGTACAGCCATATTTTCCAAACTGCAGGTTGTGGCTCAGCAGTCAGCTGGGAAATCAATTTACCCATGCAGAGGTTCTTAACCTGGGGTCTGTGGACACTGCCCTCTCCCCACAAGAGGCCCAAGGATAGAATTGTATTTCAATATCATTGATTTCCTTTGTAAGCCTACGAGTTTTGCTTTATGCCTTTAAAAACACTCCAAGAAAGGATCCATAGACTTCATCACATGGGGTAGAAATGGCACGCACACACACACACACACACACAAGCGCATACACACACACAGATACACATACACATACACACACACAAACACATACACACACACACACACACACACACAAGATTAAAAATCTCTAGGTCAAAACCAGCATTTAAAAAAGTTGTTAAGATAAATAGATTATAAAGAAATTTTAAAATTTGAGCTATGTATGTAATGAGGGTATTGTTTTGTGAAACTTTTGTTTTAGATATACAAATGCTTGTGTATGTAAAATATACATATGTATATGTGTGTGTACATATTTATGCACACACATATTTATTTATTTTGTGATGGAGTCTTGTTCTGTCACCCAGGCTAGAATGCAGTGGCATGATCTCAGCTCACTGCAACCTCTGTCTCCCAGGTTCAAGCGATTCTCCTGCCTCAGCCTCCTGAGTAGCTGGAACTACAGCCGTGCACCACCATGCCCAATTTTGTATTTTGTATTTTAGTACAATTACTAAAATAAAATTTACTAAAATTACTAAGCGATTACTAAAAAAAAAATTTTGCTAATTTTTGTGTTTTTAGTAGAGATGGGGTTTCACCATGTTGGCCAGGATGGCTTCAATCTCCTGACCTCGTGATCTACCCACCTCAGCCTCCCAAAGTGCTGGGATTACAGGCGTGAGTCACCCTGCCTGGCCATTTATTTCTAACTGTAGAGCATGGGGCAAAAATTTGATAGCCACAGTTCAATAGCCTACTGGACATTAGGGTAAAAGATTTAAAAACTTTTTTTAAAAATTATGAGTGAGGAATGTAGTGGGCCATTTGTGTTTTGGATTGGAGGGCTCTGCTCTTAGGCAGACATTTGACTTTTCACTCAGCATAGCCACATTCCAGCCAGTCTCCCAGGGAATGGTGATAAGCTGGTCCTGACCATGCCTGTATGGCTACAGCCCTCTCTGCCTTGTTGAGGCCTGAGTTAATTTGAAGTGTTGCAGAGACGTGTTGATTCCTGCGGCTACAAGGCTCCTGGAAGTGTCAGAGGCAGAGGTATTGTTTCCTGGGAGGGGTGTCTTCCTGTGCACCGCTGGTGTACCACTAGTGTATGCCTGCCCGGAAGTTTGTTGTTTCACACTCACAAGGCCACCTGAAGAAACAGAGAGAGGGTCTCCCACAGAATGGGGCAGCAAAAGAAGTCAAGCAAAAGTGAAGAAAAGAGAAATAGGGGACAGAGAGGGGAGCTGTAACAAGTGTTCAGGAAAAGGGGGGTCAGATAGGAGAGAGAAGCAAAGAGAAAATCGCAAGTGTATAAAGCAAGTGGCCGGGACTTGCTGAGCCGTAGGTGTAGTAAGAAGCTATCGCACCAACCCGTTAGCTCCCCGCAGGTTTCACAGCATCAAGGATGGGGAAACGGAAAGAAAGAAAAGGCAGTTCAGCAGGAAAGATCAACAAAGACAAATCCTGGGACGAATCCAAACTGCTGTTAGAATTGAACCAAGCAAAGATGTGACCACCCATATTAGCGACCTGTTGCTTAGTTTATTTTAAATGAAACTCATATTTACTTGATTAATTTAGAAAATCTGAGATTCACTAGAGCAGGAACTGTGCCTTCCTCGGTTCCTAGATCAGTACCAGTTACATAGTGAAGGCTTAATAAATATTTATAAAGGAATGTTAATGAATCAGCTGGTAATTGATATGTAAAATTGCTTGAAATTATAAAATAATAGTGATAACTAAAAGTAATACAGTGCATAATAGTATAGAAATCAACTTCATGGTTATCTCATTTAATCCTCACACAGTCCCATCAGGTATCACCATGATCATCTGCACCTTAAGATTAAGACACTAGTTCAAAGCCACTCTATGATTTGTGCCTGGGATTTTAAACAATATTCTCTGATGCAAAAGCCAACATAGCACTTTGCCTCTTTGGGCATGTTATATATGCCCACTCATGACGAATGCTTTGTATATTTAAGTAGGCATATCCATAGTAGGTATTGGTATCAGTTTGGATTCTCCAGGAAGCAGACAGCCCGATGAAATTAGGAGTGTATGAGGAGAAGGGGGTCACACCTGGGAAAGATAAAGGGCGACTGATCAGGTTGGGGTAATGTATTAGTCCATTTTCACACTGCTCTAAAAAAATACCTGAGCCTGGGCAATTTATAAAGGAAAGAGGTGTAATTGATTCACCTTTCCACATTGCTGGGGGAGATCCATACTTAGAATCATGGCAGCAGACAAAGAGAAACCAAGGACCTTCTTCACATAATGGCAGGAGAGAGAAGAGCCAGTGAGTGAGGAAGTGCCACACTTTTAAAATTATCAAATCTCGTGAGAACTTCCTTACTACCATGAGAACAGTTTGAGGGAAACCTTCCCCATTATCCAATCACTTCCCACTAGGCTCCTACCTTAACACCTGGGGATTACAACTCAAGATGGGATTTGGGTAGGGACACAAAGCTCAGCCATATCAGACAGGATGCTGATGTGCCACTTATGAAAGGAGAGGCAGAAAGAAGCAGGATGGAGCTGGGAGTGCCTCAGTCCATAATGTAGATCTGATGAAGTCTTAGCCAATATAATGGAAGTCCCATAGCAAAGACTGCCTGCAAAATAGCCTCACACTGGATAGAAATGGCCTGGCCTGGCTGTGAACCTCCATGCTCAGGCAATGTCTGGGTCTGCCTAGGATGTGCATGACCTTGGCTTGAAAGTTAAGGTGCATTCTACAGGCAGTGTAGCTGGATGCTGTCAGCTAATTGCACATCTTGCAACCGGACAGCAAGTTCTTCCTTGAAGGGAGAAGCAAGTGGTGCACCTCATGACTATATATGTTTACAGTTTTAAAGACATGACATTTTAATACAATTCCCACTTAAATACTTTAGCTGGCTGTTGTTTTCTTTACTATACCCTGACTTTCTAGTTAGTGAACTATAGCCAACATAGAGACCAAATGTCCCAGTTTGAAAATACTAAATTCCTACCTACAGGGTTAAGAGAAGAGAAGGGATTATGCTAGATTGAGCAATTAAAATTTGATACACTGGATCAGGTCAACTGTTACAAAAACACAGGTGCTGCCACTCTATTTTTCACATCCCTGGCGGACTTGGCCGATTGATCACAGCACTCTTCCTTATGAGTTGTGTTGTCTGCCTCAAAATTATTTTCAACGTTGTGATCCAGACAGCCATTCCCAATCTATCACCATTGGCACCTAAGATGAAACCAATTTATCATCCCATCACTAGGTAATAGGGGGGAAAACACAGGTTTTGGAGCAGGTGTGTGTGCCCAAATGCTTGTGAGGGTGCTAATGAGAGTGTGAGATTGAGGGAGATGTAATGAAAATAAACACTTGAAGTTGTTTATCAATTAGAAGGTAGGTTTTAATTTTTTAATTAATAAATCTGTTTGAACCCAGAATGCCTTTTTCCCGGAGGCAATATTACAAATAAGGATTATATACAAAAGTCAGCATCTAAATCCCTACCTATGTATATGTAACTATTAGTGAATTTGCTTTTGGATCCTAACAATAAACTCAGTGCTCATTGACCTTAACATATAGGGATTTATTCTTTCTCCCATAAAACGAAATCCGTAGGTAGGCAACTATCAGCATACGTTCAGGCTTTTAGCAACAGATCTTTGTGATTCTGTTGCTACTTTCCTCGTAGTTACAGAATGGCTGTTGTTTCAGGCATTGTCTTCAATATTATTTGGAGGTAGGGTGCCCCTATTCATTAGGAAATTTAAAACTCTGTAAGTAGTCTCCCCCAGAAGAATTCCATGTACATTTCATGTGCCAGACAGGATAACATGACTGTCCCTAGCTTCAAGAACGATGGGCAAACCACATATTTTATTTCCCAGCCTCTGTGCTGGGAGGTAGCAAGGGAGAAGGGGTTAGACACAGCTTTTAGATAGTTTGCCAATAGTGAATGGTACTTAGACCTAAAAATAGCAGTACTAGTTTTCTAGAGGTTAAAATAATACTCGATGTTTTCAGGCATGAGCAGAAATATCCTGCGTTCACTCCTCTACTACTCACGTCCACTTTCTAATAAAAAGAATTTGATAAATGTAATGAGCATGTCTGTATATTTGCTGGGTGAGTATGGATTCTACATGTTTGTGCTTTAGCAAAATAATTCCTACTTTGAGTTTCAATAGACTTATGTCTTAAAATCTACTCATTGGATGGCTTTAAGCTGAAATGCTGTTGATACATTACTATTCACTGTAGGATTAACCTGACAACCCACCACAATTTAAATGGGAATTTAAAAATTAAATTAACAATGAGTTATAAAGAAAGGTAAGAATGGCAGAAATGAAAATCTCCAGCCCACTAAGGATAACATTCAAAATGTATAGCATATTTACTAAAAATTACAGAAGTTCCAAACTATCTCCATGTCTCTAAGTGAGTCACATGCCAGAATTAACAGTTCTTTGGTGCTCTGCAATCTTCTTAGAAGAGTACAGAATTAAGTCCTTGGCAAACTGTAATAATGTGTTAATTTTAGATCATTATACCATAATGTAGTAATCCTTAGTAAATACTTAGTAAGTTACTAGAAAGTAGCTCTTCATCATATGCAGAAAATAAAATTGAAGACATTGCATGTCATTGGCTTCCAAGAATTGAAGAAAGGAGATTTTAGAGTCAGTTTCTGGTTCATCTATAAGACAGTGTGTTGGATCACATTGTAAAGAATTGTGATGCACAGATGAGAGCACTAGTTTGAAATCAACAGCTGGATTTGAATTTCCATTCCACCTATGACTGCTCAGAACAAGTCTCTTAAGCCCTGCGTAGCCCAGTTTCCTCATTATTAGACTGGCAACTACTAACACAGAAACTATTCTACTTACAGTATGTTTGTAATTGAATCTATTTGTTGGAAATTCCAAAGTGACTAAGCTTGCCGTCACAAATACACTTCCAGGAACAGGAGCATGAATCAGTTTCTCAAAGCTTTTAATAAAAGCTGGTGTGCTTGTTTATATATGTTCAATGCCATATCTGTCTAGGTGATAAAATAATGCTTGGTACACAGAAGACACTAAAATATATAGCTTTTGAATGAGTGAAGGACATTTTCCCCCAAATTATTGTCATTTGTCATTTGTCTCTGCTGGAAGTCTGTGGGGGCAGAGAACTGTTCTCCTTGGGGATCTCCTAAGTGTCCTGAGGAGGCCCTTAGGAGCCACAGCCTGCATTCTTGTTGCCTCAGCCCTCATGTGGATGTGAACCAGACTGGAAGAGGCGTTCCCTTTGCCTTCATGCCACAGTTTCAAGAGCAGAGTCTCTTCTGGCAGCTCTTAAACTTCTCCCATGCTAGCCCTCCCCGGAATGAACAGGAGGCTCCTCTGCCCATCTAGTGTCGAGGTGTCGACTCAAGAAAAGTCATCCTTTGTCTTCGTCTTCCATTCTCCTGCTGATATTGTCCACGGGCACAGGCGCAGCACTTTTGTATGTTGCACGATTTGCTCTTTGCCCTTTATAATCATTTCTACCATTGAATAATTCATCTTATATTGGTGTGAAGAGTTCCTGTGTCTCTCATCACTTCTAGTTTTTAAAAATCTCTTCTGTTTCCATGGTAATTGTATAAATCAACAAGGACTTTGAACACTCTCCATTTTCTTGGATTCATTGAACCTGATGTGGTTAATAATGCTTGGGAAAACTTCTCAAAAAAAGACTCTCACAAACACAGCAAAATGCACTGATGGTGAACAGCACAGTTTTTTAGTTCAAAAGGCAACATATACATTCCATATCATCTGCTGGTACCATGTAGTATGTTCTCACAGGAGAGCTTGGGATATTACCTGTGACTATCCACAGGTTGAAAGTTGGTAAGCAGAAGAACATCTGTAACTAGCCTACTTTTTTCTGCAGGTTTGTTGGGATAAAAGTTAAAGTGCTCTAGTGCACTGTAGCCTATAAAATGTTATCCTTTCTGTGACTTGTGCCCCATTTCCACAGTGCCATGTAGAGACACAAAGAACAGATCTTTGTCCTCAGGAAAAGTGGAAACTCAGAGTTGAACTTTCTCCTCACTCCAAACATCACCACACACACACACACACACACGCACACAAACTCCTAAGAGCTGGAGGCAGGGACACAGCAGGAAGGATAGTATAGACAAAATTTCTAGTTGCTGATCACTTGCTAACTCTCTTCATTTTCACAAGAAAACACCTCCTGGCATTTGCTTAATGGAAGGCACCTTTCTAGTCAGTCACTTGACAAGTGTTCTAAATTGGATTTTAAAAGGACAGAGGTTGAGATTAGGGTTAGGGATTTTTATTACATCTCAAAGTGCCTGTATAAATTACACAGTGGGGATTTTCAGTTGAAAGCTTTTCCAGATAATAAACAGGAGACTCATGTATTGGCATTTTTGTAATGCTATAAGAATGAGGAAGTGTGAATACGTGCTGGCACGTATTCATGTAAACAAAAAGCGAGCGATGAATTCTTACCTTGAGTTTTAGAATCACACTCTTCTAAATAATTTACATATAAGGAGAGATCATAGAGATAACCTGTAGGAAAACAGAAAGATGAATTTTTTTCCAGCTAAACTTGTCTTGCTGCATAACTATCTTGGGCATATCAGATTTTATAAAGATACTTTTCCTCTTACATTTCACACTTCACTTTCACTATCGAGAAGCCAAGTGGAGGCATTTTCCCTGATGAGTGGGAGTTGTAAGGACTAGCTCAAGAGTAGAATAGGCTTAGGCAAAACTATAATGTAGGTGAAATCATTCATGTAACCTGAATCCTCTTTTAGTGTCTTGAGCCTAAGCCCTGTCTCAATTCCCAGAACCCCAAAGTTCTGCAGACAAAAAGTTCCCCATAGAAGTGGCCTCGTGATCTTTAAACAGAGCCCTGGGCTTAATCTTCCTTTTACTGCCATCTAACATTTAACAATTCTACTATTCATTTCCTCAGGGCCTCAGCTGGTGGACAAGCTAATGTGTGCCAACATACCCAGAGTTCTTATGATCTAAAAGTGTTATCCTCCTGGGTAAGTGGTAAGTGGTTTGCATTTCAGCAAGGATAAATAAATGCCTTGGTTCAAAAGAATGACAGGATAGGATTGTTAGAAATATTACTTCCTCCAGGAAGCTTCTGCCTCCCTCTACCCTCATGGATTAGAAGTTCCTGGAAAGGCTCCTAAGTAAAGCGTGCTTCTCCTGTCATGGTACTTGGCACTCGTCATTGACAACACTTGTTGAATAAACTCTGTGGGTTCAGCCCCATGTATATTCATATACATGTACTGTTATATTAATTCCCACCACCCGGCTCCCTGATGGAACACTTGCAGGACATTAATAAATACTGTCGATTGAAGAATGAACAATGCTAAGGGTGTCAGGAACTCTAGATAGATAATAGAGTGAGGGAGAGAAAAGCAGTATTTGAAGGCCAGATGGCTTTCACTGATGCTTCCTACTTGGTTATTTTATAACTGACAAACCTCTGAAAATAACACTTAAAAGTAATAGTTTTCAGTATCGCTTTAAGTGCTTTAGAATCACACTCAGCATTGGATGTAAATAGTTAAGGAGGGTAGCCTTGATCTGCTACTGCCATAGGTACGTTTAATATACAGAAATTACACTGAAAGTGTCACGGCTTTCTTGTTTTACCCAGTGAGAAAATCCACTGCTCAAATTGAAACCAATGTGGAAATTACTCCTTCCATCAAAAGGAGCAGAGAATGAAAACAAAAACGACAAAATCTCCTTAGCTCCACAGTGATGACATAGAATGTTCAGATAAGAAAGAGAAAGAAGGCTTTGGGAAAACAACAATAAGAAAGTATTTCAATGGCATTCCAAGTAAACAGTGACTAGAGTTTTGGCTCAATGTACCAGCAACACAGTGATAAGGGCTCTCCTCAAAGCAAAGTGAACTTGGAGCAAGTGAACGAGGAAACACTGAGAACAAGGGTGGGCTGAGAAAAACGCATCCTCTCAGAGCGTGCAGTGAAGGCTCAGCTGAACTAATACGAGGAAAGGAAAATTTACCCCAGACTGTAGATCACTCTGTTAACCTCTCTGATGGGAGTCTTCTTCAGTTGTTAGTGAGGGGGAGTTGTAGGTTTATATGATATCTGCATTGTAATACAACACAGAGTTTAGCAATGCACTGTGGCTAAGACGACTGTGTAACCAACTGGATGTAGTTCTCAGTGATAGCACACTCGGTCATTTTCAATTCTGCTTTTCTTTTGTTTTCCCTTTTTCCTTCTCATTTTCTTTCTCTCTTTCAATCATACTTCAAGTTAAAGAATCTCCTTATATGCTGCCATAGACAAATATATATGAACCACGTAGACCAAGAAACTAGGTAGTACACAAAGTGGCCAAACCCAGTAAAAGCCTATAACTTCTACACGTTTTACACATACACACACACTGCACTCATTTAATTCCCTCAACACCTCTACTCTGTAAAAATTTTATGCCTCCCCTGCTTTTGGATTAGTAAACAAATTCAGGTAGGCTCAGTCATTTGACCAATGACAACTAGAACATGGAGCATGAATTTGAAGCATCAGAGTCTGTACCCTTTTCTCTGAATGTCTTGGGAGATAATTGGTACAAAGTACATAAAAATCAATATTGTCATTATTGTGTACTTAGATAACAAAGCAGTGTCTTCATTCCTAATAGATTGCGGCTCCCTGCTCAGAAAGAGGACATTTTTTAAAACTACAAGATACAACTGAGAGCTTGGAAGCTATCCATGCATAAGTTTTAAAACCCAGCAGCTTCATGGTTTCCCTCTTCTGTTGGCCTGGCCAGTGGACACAGTGGTCACGCTCCTGGCATGGAGATGTCATTCACGGTAGGTGTTCTTGAATTGGAGCCCAAGGCTCCAGGATTTTTGTGGGTTCCTCCAGAATCCTACACTCCTTATACACTCCCACAGGGTGCCTGCCCAGGTGAGTGGCACGCTTCATGGCATCCTTTCAGATTCTATCACTAATACTTCTCCAACCCTGACTTACAATATAACCTGAGGCAGGATTAGAATGTTGGTACATTTTAATTTGCTCCTATGCCAAATCACAGTGCTTATATTTGCAACTCTGAGAATTGATGGGGGCAATAAACAGATTTAGAATTCACATGTGTGAGCACCACGAAATACTTTGAACTTCACTAAATGGGGAAAATACAAGACATTACATTTAGAAACTGTTTAGGAGCAGTAAATGGAGAGAAGCAACATTTTTGCTTAAAAAAACAATAACATCACAACCCCTTCATTATGTGCAGCATACAATTTAACAGGTGTGTGATTTATTCATGTATTCACAGACTCACGGACCAACCATTCCATCACAGCACTATTGTCTGTGAAGCAAAACACGTTTACAACAAACTGTATCAGCTCCTCAGAGAGACTGAATCAGCCCATCTAAAAATCCTTTGCTTCTGATTGAAAAAGGGGTTAATAATCATCAAACTGATGAACATAAATAAACTTTACCTCAGTAAAGTTTCCATCTTTGGATTTCTGGGTCATCTTGAATCAGTGCTTGATATGAAAGGGGGAAAAATAAAACTTATGTATTATTTTTAGTGGATAAATGAAATATAATTGTTTCTCCATGTGTATCTAGAATTACGGCCTTCTTGAGAAAAGTACCATAGTCCCTCCCTTCCCTGCTCACTCATCTCTTTTCTTGGGAGAAAGATGGTTTTTCTGATTGGTGAGACTGGAGAAAATTTGATACCCACTCTCCCAAATTTCTTTATCTCACACAGTTAAGTGTTGATGAGTCATTTCTCTTTTTCTTTAGCTCTCTCAGACCCAAGTGTTACCAGTGAAGGGGTGTCCAGGTTCTTGGTGCTTTGAACAAAGAATTGGACAAAACTCACAAACAAAGCAAGAAAAGAATGACACAACAAAAGCAGAGATTTATTGAAGATGAAAGCACACTCCACAGGGTGGCAGTGGGCAAGCAAGCAGGTCAAGGGCCCAGTTACAGAAATTTCTGGGGTTTAAATACCCTTTAGAAGTTTCCATTGGTTACTTGGTGTACACCCTATGAATATGAAGTAGTGGCCTGTGATCAGTCTGATAGGTTGGAAGGGATAAATCAGAATGCAAACATCTGATTGGTTGTGGAGAGTGACCAATTAATACTCCTATGCAAATAAAGACTTTTTCCACAACCAACCTGTGAGAGGGGACCGATCAGAGGTACTTTCATTTTTTCACCTGTGATGCAGAAAATGGGCGGCAGGGGAGAGGTGTTGCAAAGGGAGTAGCCTCTGGTCCTTTTGTTACTTGAGCACTTGGGTGTGGGAAGTTGGGGTTTTCCTTTTGATTTAGTTCTAGGAAGTCAGCATGAATCAGCCTTAGATTCCCTGCCTCCAGACCCTCCTGCCTCACAAGTGCTCCTAGGAGCTGTACGTGCCTCTCTTGTGTCCCCATGTGATCAGCTCGTTACGGGTGGGTCCTGCCAGGTCTCTCGTTCTTGTCTCTCCACTTCAAGATGGCTAGTAAGTCCTGGTCCAGTGAGTCCCCAGTGCAGACATAGAGCAGAAGGGAAGTAGCTCCAGTTGCATTTCCTGAAGTTTAATAAAGAACCCTGTGCTCTCTGTCCCATTACCTAAAGCTGATATTGTGCTTGGAACGTGCAGTGTTATCCAATCCATAGCTTTACCACTTCTAAAGTTGATACCACCCTTTGATCCTCTGCTTGCTCATTTTGCCAAGTTCTTAACTGCATGGAATTGGAAGTTGAGGGCTGGATTATTGATTTTTCACCCTGCCCCCAAACTCCAACAGAAACCAAGGGTTCCTGAAGAGGGGCAAGGCAGCAAGAGGGAGACTGAAACTGGGGCACCAGAACGGAATGTCTTTGAAGTGTGTGTTTGCCTAAGGTGTGTGTAGAGAGATAGCTACTTTTCAGTTTCTGCCTGCCTTTAATACATTACAATGTCCTAATTAAAAACATTTAAAAGGCTACATTGGAAAATGATCCCTGAGGCTAGAATGCTGTTGGCACAGTGAAAAGGATGCAATCAATAAGTAAACAGACAATGTCAACCCGAAGACCTTTCAGAACAACATGTGTACTTGAGGGAAAAAAATTAGAAGTCCCTTTAGCCTATTTAAATATTTTCCAAGATCTTTGTTAAATTTCTGGTAACAATATTTCTTCCTTTGAACAAGCATTGTATGTTTGCCTTTGACTGAGAATGGCCTAGGCTAGAGACCATTTGGTATTCAACCTGTGACTATTTTAGTGTGGGGCTGGATCCCAAAAATTCATGCTCGATGAAATGATTTTCACTTACTGAGATGAATTTACTTTTTCTTCCTTCAGCAGTTCATCAATCTAATGGAAGAAAGAGTAGCTATCACAATAATGAGAATAGACTTCTAGGAGCATGAGCCAATGTCAATACTTTATTTAATAATGTAAATTCTATTACTATATATTTGGTCTCAATCCAAATTTGCTTTAAATTGAGTTTTCTTGCCATTGCACACGCCTATCTCTCTGAACACACCACACACACACACACACACACCACACTTGTTTTATTGTGTTTCATTTTATTGCACTTCTCAGAGAATGTGTTTTTTGCAAATTGAAGATTTGTGGCAACTTTGCATCGAACAAGTCTATTGGCATCATTTTTCCAAGAGCGTATACTCACTTCCTGCCTCTGTGACAGCACTTTTTAGCAATAAAATATTTTTAATGAAGGTATGTACATTGTTTTTTAGACATAATGCTATCGCACACTTGACTAAAATATAGTGTAAGTATAATTTTTATATGCCATGAGAAACTTAAAAAAAGTGGCTTACTTTATTGCAATATTTGCTTTATTACTTTGGTCTGGAACTGAACTCACAATCTTTCTAAAAGTATGCCTATATAGTTTTTCATAACACAGATATCACATTTGACCATATCCTATTGTTACTGAACAATGTTGGTGATAACATTGATGATATCAATCACTATTACTGGTATCATTATCAACATATCAATAAACATTTTTAGAACATTTTGAAATTGTCAGCTGGGTTTTGGTTAAAGTAAATACTTCTTGTCTGATATATTATATTCCAAAACAATAACAGTAACTGAAACTACCAAAGAAGATATGCTTTTCGAAGTAACATATTGTCATAATGTATAAATACCTAAATTTCATACTGTGGCATGACTGATATAAAGAACACTTTGTTGTTGTTGTTGTTGTTATTTTGCTTTTTTTTTTTTTTTTTTTTTTTTTTTTTTTGAGACAGATTCTCGCTCTGTCACCCAGGCTGGAGTGCAGTGGCACAACTTCACCATGTTGGCCAGACTGGGCTCAAACTCCTGACCTCAGGCAATCTGCCCACGTCAGCCTCCCAAAGTGCTAGGATTACAGGTATGAGGCACCATGCCCAGCCACAGAACACTTTTAAACCATTGAACTAGATAGAGGGGCTATAAAACTCTCATATTTCATTCTTTTTTTTTTTTTTTTTTTTTTTTTTTTTTTTTTTGAGACAGAGTCTTGCTCTGTCACCCAGGCTGGAGTACAGTGGCGCAATCTTAGCTCACTGCAACCGCTGTATTCTGGGTTCAAGCAATACTTGTGCTACAGCCTCCTGAGTAGCTGGGATTACAGGTGCATGCCACCAAGCCCAGCTAATTTTTGTACTTTTAGTCGAGACAGGGTTTTGCCATATTGGCCAGGCTGGTATCGAACTCCCGACCTCAAGTGATCTGCCCACCTTGGACTCCTAAAGTGCTGGGATTTCAGGCATGAGTGACTTCACCTGGTCTATTTCATTCTTTATATGCAGAAAAACTCTAAATCTAGGGTTGGTGGTTCTGAGCAGTAAGCATTTATGTATTTAAGAATATTATGGAATCTTCTGGTTTCTCCAATCCTGTCCACTTACCTTTATTAGGATGTCCTGGGCATCTCATGCATTAGCAGTGCCGTTGACTGAACAACACGGGTTTCAACTGCCCTGGTCCACTTATACATGGATTTTCTTTTGCCTCTGCTATTCCCGCAAAACCAACCCCCTCCTCTTCCTCTTCTGCCTCCTCAACATGAAGATGATGAGAATGAAGACCTTGATGATTGATCCACTTCCACTTAATGAATAATAACTATATTTTCTCTTTGTTGTAATTTTCCCCATTCTCTTTTTCGATCTTACTTCATTGTAAGAACTCAATATATAATACATATTATATGCAGAATATGTGCTAACTGACTGTTAATGTTATTGGCAAGGCTTTGGGCCATCAGTGGGGTATCTGTAGTTAAGTTACTGAGGATCAAAAGTTATACTTGGATTTTCAACTGCATGAGGGGTTGGTGCCCCTAATCTCCACATTGTTCCAGGGTCAAATATGATTTCCCAGCCCCTGTGTCTCTGGTTTCTGACCTGCTACTGACCTGTTTCCAACTTGTTCCTGACTTGGCTTTATAGTCTCCTACTTTATATCCCCCTTTATTCCTTGAACCAGGCCCTTGACTTTGGGATCCCTTCAAGAATGCTTGGCTCCTTCCGTCCTGGCTACACATACACATTGTTAGGAGAGATAAGCACCCTAGCAGGCTCTAGATGCAGCTGCTGTCCTAGTTTCTCTTGTGGGTGGATTTGGGACAGCAGGGATTCAAACCATAACGTGGTTGTTCCTCATCCTTTTTTACCTATTAAGCACTGGATTTCTTCAAGGCATAGTGCTAGGGAAGCCTATTTACTAACTCTGTATGCTCTCTGAAAGAAGAAAAATCCACATTTATTGAGTAGTTAATTGAGTGGTTACTAAATACTGAGAACTATGCTAAAAGTTTTAAATACAACAAGCCATTTTAATACTCCCAACAGCGTTATAAGGTAGGGAATAGTTTTAAATATATGGGAAATTTGGAGTATTTGAGTAATTTCTTCATGGTTGCACAGCTAGGAAGTAGCAGAGCTGGGCTGCAAACTGAGGTGGCTTCATTCCAGGACTCCTGCTCCGAACCACTACCTTATATTGGCATTGGTTTCTATGGAAATCTTTAAGTTATCTCATCCACACTTTTGAGTGCAGTTGCCATCAAAGCATTGATGACTCCCAAACTTCAGTTGCCTACTCAACATCTCCATTTGAATGTCTCAAAAACACTTCAAACTAACCACTTTGAAAAGGGAACTCAGGTACCCCAACCCCTTCAAACCCGATCTTCTTATGTGTTTCCTTCCTCAGTGAAGGAAATCATCTTACATTAGTGGTACGAGCCAGATACCTTGGTGTCATCACTGGCTCATCACTCTCCTTCAATTCTGTACCCAATCCATTATTAAGTCCAGTGATTAACACCTCTGAAATACATTTCAAAGCAGTCCTCTTCTCTCTGTCTTCACAGCAACCACCTTTGTCCAAGCCACATTATCTTTCATCCAATCTAGTGAATAATGCTGTGCTAGTTAGGGTTCTTCAGAGAAACAGAAACAATAGGCTATATAGACAGTCCTTGACTTTGGGTGGTTCAATTTAAGATTTTTTGGCCTTGCAATGGCATGAACCTGTCTCAGTTTTGACATAATGCAGTACACTATTCAATAAATGACATGAGATATTCAACACCTTATTATAAAACAAGCTTTCTGTTTGTTGTAGTCTACAGCCTCAACTGTAGGCTAATGTAAATGTTCTGAGCATGTTTAAGGTAGCCTGGGCTAGGCTATGATGTTTGAGAGGCTATGTGTATCAAATGCATTTTCAACTTATAATATTTTCAATTTACAAACGTTTATGAGAACATGACCTCATCATAAGCTGAGGAGCCTCTCTATATATAGATGTATAACAAGAGGTTTTATGAGGGATTGGCTCATGTGATTGTGGAGGCTAAGTCCCACAGTCTGAAATCTGCAAGCTAGAGGCCCAAGTCAACCAGTGGCTCAAAGACCTGAGAACCAGGTCAGTGGTTTAAGTCCCAGTCTGAATCTGAAGGCCCAATAACTGGGAGCACCAATTTATGAGGGCAGGAAAAGATGGATGTTACAACTCAAGCAGAGACACTGAATTTGTTTTTTCTAAAGGGGATCTCAAAAAATTAGATGATGCCCACCTATGTTAGTGAGGTGATCTTATTTACTCAGTCTACCCACTTAAATGATCTTTTCTTTTGGAAATGCCCTCAAAGATACACCAAGAAATAATGTTTTCCCAGCTATCTGGACAGCTTTTAACTGAGACAAAGTGACACATAAAATTAACCATCACAATCCCTGGCTGGTCTCCTCCTATACAGCCTTGTTCCTCTTCATTTGCTCTTTACACTTAGTCTAAGTGATCTTTTCAAGATGCAAATCTGACTATATCAACTCCTGCTTCAACTCTTCAGTGGTTCTCATTGTTCTTAGAGAATCTGCTTAGCATGAGACCTTGCAAAGTTTGGCCTCTGCCTGGAGCTCCAAAACCATCCAAATCTGTTCTCCCTTACTCTGCGCTCAGGCACAGCTGCCTTCTGTCATTTGGATCTCTTCAAACCACTGCAGAACCTTTGCACATGCTATTGCCCCCACTGTTTGAAAGGCTCTCTAACCCTGAGTCGGGTTAACTTTCACTCATTCTTCAGTTTTTAGATCATCTATCAATTCTTTATGGACATCTTTCCTGGCCCCCTCGCAGACTGGGTTAGGTTTTCCCGTCATATACCCTCACAACACCATGAACCTCACTGTCATAAAACTTAGTACAGTTCATAATTATGCTTTTATTTATGTGATTATACAATGGCTGTCTTCTTCAATGGAATATAAACCCCATATGGGCAGGGACCAGGTCAATGTCAGCTAAGCATTATATACCCTGTAGGCATTGGATAAATATTCATTGAGTGAATTACTTTAAAAACACAACAAAGTTAATTTAATTTAATTTTTTTGAGACAGGGTGTCACTCTGTCACCCGCACTCAAGTGCAGTGGCATGATCATAGCTCACTGCAACCTCAAACTCCTGGGCTCAAGCAACCCTTCCACCCCCACCTGCCAAATAGCTGGAACTACAGGCATGCCCTGCCATGCCTGGCTAATTTTTTAAAAATTTATTTTTTGTAGCTACAGGGTCTCACTATGTTGCTCAGGCTGGACTCAAACTCCTGGCCTCAAGCGATCTACCTGCATCAACCTCCCAAAGTGCTGGGATTACAGGAGCGAGTCACTGAGCCTGACAGTTAATTTTAAATATAAGAGGTTAAAGGGTAAATACTAAATCTATGGTGAATGATAGATCGTATATTAAATTTTAAGTCAGTTAAAGTGTTTCTCCATTCTATTGTGAACTTCTTAACATGCTCTGAATATCTCATTGTATAATCCTTCTAATTTTCTCAGTGGCATGTGACAGAAGGACGTGATCTGGTCTTTTCTATCCCTGGGTCCTGAGACTTGTCCCCACTCTGATCTGTGGAGGGAGAGCGCGCTGCTCCAGGACATTGGCTGGCTGCCTGCTTTCCATCACACTCAGGACACTTCCCTGCATCTCCTCCTTCTGGTGTTACCAGCTTCCTGCCTTGATGTCAGAACTGCTTGCTTGGGGCAACTCCTCAAACTCTTCTTTCTGGTTTTTTTGTTTTTTGTTTTTAATTTTATGTTCCTATAGGTTCAGCAGATGTCGGGAATTGGGGATTGGTGGGGGTAAAGGGATGGTGGTGGTAATACCGATGGCTGGGCTAATTCCTGGGTCCTGGCAGTAGGAGAATTTGTGAAGATCTGACCTGAAATCCAAACTGTCTAGAAGAAGGCACAGGGAATTTGGGATTGCATGGAAGAATGAGATGCTGGTACAAATCACAATTTTCAGTGTGTTTTGGGAGAAATGATTAAGTGGCAAGTCTACCAACTCTCATCCTCTGAGACTAGCCCAGAAACCTGCATCTTAATATGCAGCCCAAGTAATTCTGAGGCATTTGGTCCGTGTATTGCAGTTTGAAAAATTACTGGCATAGAGATACCTTTGGCTGGCCATGGTGGCTCACACTGGTAATCCCAGCATTCTGGGAGGCTGAGGCAGGTGGATCGCTTGAGCCCAGGAGTTTGAGACCAGCCTGGACAACATGGTGAAACCTTGTCTGTATGGGAAATACAAAAAATTTAGCCAGGTATGGTGGTGTGCACCTGTAGTCCCAGCTACTCGCCACAGCACTCCAGCCTGGTTGACAGAGTGACACCTTGTCTCAAAAAAAGAAAAAAAAAAAGAGAGAGAGATATGTTTTATTCAAAACAACATTAACCCTTATTCTTAAAACAAAAAAGCCCTACTGTATTCTCATTTCTAATGACTTACTTGGAACAACATACACAGATGCCATCATATGGGCTGATCCACAGGTCCCTTCCATTATAGTATCATTATAGTACAGTAATGGGTATCGTTGTATTTTTGTGCTAAGAAGCATACAGGAGCAATTACCTGCTTTTCTTTGTGAGTCTCAGGAACACCTGTAGACTAACACCTGGTGTTTTCTGTAACAGGTGTATGCTAGAGCTAGCAATGGTAAAAGAATCATATGATGTTAGCCTACATTATAATTTGCAGCCTGTCTCTCCTGCCAAGTGGGTCAGTTGAGATGGAGACCACAATTTGAGCAGATGTATATTAATAATTAAGGGAAGCATCACAATTTAACAGTATAAGAATATGGAAGGAATAGGAAAGGCAATTTTCAACAGTTCAGGAAATTAATTTTCTTCCTTTCCCTCCATAAGTTTTCATCCTCTGCTCTACTTATCCACAAAGCTTTAGCTCCTCCCAAAGACTTTCTGAAGGAGATGAAAATAAGAAAGTTGTTTGAACAAAGGAAAACAGTTGCATAAATGATGGAGACACATCAGAGTTGGAAGGACCTCAGATAATCTGGTTCAAGCTCTCCATTATATGACGAGGAAATGAGGGCCCAGGGATATTACGTGACTGAGCTAAGAGATAGGCAACAGTATCTTTTATTCTGTTTGGAACCCAAAGCAGGACTGGAGTCCAGGTGTCAGATGTGCTTCATTATTCTTTCCACAGTACCACAACACATTAACTCAAAGAGCACTAGGTAAGGGAAATTGTCAGTGATATTCTCTCTATTACGATGGAAGTTGTATAACAACAGACACCTTGCCTATCTGGTTCACGACTGCATTTAAAATAGTGCTATGCACACTTTTAGTGCTTGATAAGTGTTAAGAAGGCCTGTGCAGCTTCCACTTTCGTGGTTCTAAGAAACTTGAACTGCTTGTAAGTTCTCTCTCTGATGGAGAGTCCATGTAATGACCACATGGAGAGGTGCACTGAGCTGAATAGTATCCCTCCAAAATTCATGCTCACTCAGAACCTGTGAATATGACCTTATTTGAAAACAGGGTCTTTACTGATATAATCAAGTTAAAATGAAATCATGCCGGTTTAGATAAAACCTAAATCTAGTGGCTGGTGTCCTTATGAGCAGGCTATCTGAAGACACAGACACACAGAGAGAAGGCCATGTGATGACACAACAGAGATTGGAGTAATATAGCTGCAAGCCAAGGGCATCAAGGATTGTCAACAACCACCTAAAAAGAGGCAAGTGGGGATTCTTCCCTAGAACCTTCAGAAGTAGCATGACCCTTCTGATACCTTGGCTTTAGACTCCTAGCCCCCAGAACTATGAGAACAAATGTCTGTTGTTTTAAGTCACCCAGTCTGTGGCATTTTGCTATGGCAACCCTAGGAAACTAATCCAAGAGAAGAAGGGATGAAGACTAGCTATCCCAGCATTCTGGTTAACCTTTCAGGTGACTCTAGCGCCAGCTGCTGTCTGACTACAACCATATGTGAGACCTCATAGAGACAAACTGAACTCTCAAGGACTGAGGGAATTCCGGTATGCAGAACGTTCAAGGGGGCATCAGACACATGAGTGTGCTGGCATGAGACATCTTAGACATTCCAGCCCGGAGAGCCCCCAGATGATTGCAGTCACAGCTATCATCATGTGAAATAGAAGAACCACCCCGCTGAGTCCAGCCAACTCACCAATTGCGATGACAAATATTGTGAGAAATAATTAAAAAGTTGTTTTGATCACTATATTTCACAGTTGTTTATCACACAGCAATAGATCACCAAGGCATTTGAGCTCTCCAGAAGCAGGCTCTGAGATAAGGAAGTGATTTGTTAGGACCTGTCCTCAGGGAAAACCAGAAGCATCGTGGAGTATCGGGACAATAAAGTGAAGCAAACCAAGTAAGTGTGTTATCAAGCAAAGTTCTAGGGAGGGTAAGTTTGATTTAATCCTGCAGGGAGTTTTGGAGATAGTGTAAGTCAAAACTCAGCACTACCCAATCAGGGTCAAAGGCACTAGAGTACCTAAGCTCCTTTAACTGCCAGTCATTGGTTAAGGGCTGTGTCCAGGATACAAAAACTTGCAATCACTGTAGAGAAGTGTATCCGTGGGGAACAGTCCCCATGGCCCACTCACTGGGGGAGTAGACACAGGGGCATTTGGCAGCCTAAGGGAAGTCTTCCAACAAGGAGACACAGGTGTCAGTCTTTGGGAGTGAAGGCACACCCAGAAGCAGTCTGTGTGACAACGGTAAGCTTGGGTGACCAATTTATTCTGGTTTCCCTAGGACTGTCCGTGTTTAAAACGGAAAGTTCTGCATCCTGGAAATTCCCTCAGTCCTGAGCAAACTGAACAGTTGGCCACTCTAGAAATGGATCCCAGGGGTCACAGGGAGAGCCTGATAATATCTTCTACAGCCAATGAATGAATATCTCCAAACTAGAGTAAGTGGGGACCACAGGATCCTCTAGAGGCGGGTCTGTAGGAGGCCAAGGATGTGGGAGGTTAACAAGCAGGCAAGAACTCTTTTAATGATAAGAACCTGTGATCTATGACAGGGATAAGCAGTTTCACACCGTGTCAAACACTGCAGCAGAGCTAAGGATGATCTGAGTGGGAAAATGTCTTTTAGTTTGGCAATTAGAGGCATGGGTGAGAGAAGAGGCACATTGGTGCTACTAGGAGCTGGGCTGGAATAGGAAGCTCAAACAATGGACACATGGACACAGCATCATCCTCAGACGAGGATATAAAGGGAACCAGAGCTAGGCTGAAAACTGGGGCTAGAGGAAGGATGGGGGATAGGAAGAGGTGAGTTTATTGTTAGGATTTTGAAACAATTTTCTGTGCTTCAAAACTATCATTTTCGGATGTTTTCTGAGAGAAAGGAGTTCATGGATAAAAATGTAAGTAAAAGGCAGTCCTGGGGTAGTGAGGCTGGTGGGTTTGTAGAAGGAAGAAATGGAGTCCTAGTCACCCCAATTACAAACAAAGATGGTTTCATTTACATTAAGGTTTATGTAACTAACAGGATGGAAATTAAGAATTTGTTAGCAGGAATCAGAACTCTTTTGTGAGAGAAGACAAAGGTAACAGGGAGATTTCATTAAGGTTTATAGGTGTATTAGTCAGAGTTCTCTTAAAGGGACAGAACTAATAGGATATATTTATATATATATCCTATTGTATATATAACATATATTATATATATTTCGTATCCCTGGCACAGCCCCTTGTATATCTGTATGTAAAGGGGAGTTTATTAAGTATTAACTTACACCTTACATGACCACAAGGTCCTGCAATAGGCTGTTTGCAAGCTGAGGAGAAAGGCGAGCCAGTCTGAGTCCCAAAACTGAAGATGTTCGAGGGCAGGAAGCATCCAGCACAGGAGAAAGATGTGGGCTGGGAGTCTAGGCCAATCTAACCTCTTCACGTTTTCCTGCCTGCTTTATATTTGCTGGTGGCTGATTAGACGGTGCCCACCCAATTAAGGGTGTATCTGCCTTCCCCAGCCCAGTGACTCAAACGTTAACTTCTTTTGGTCAACATCCTCACAGACACACCTAGGATTAATACTTTGTGTCCCTCAATCCAATCAAATTGACACTCAGTATTAATCATCACAATAGGTTAATAGATGGTTCAAGGACAACAAACACAAATTTGTTCATTTAACCTCAGAATATTAGATGAAAGGGGTGTTTTGAAATTAAGAAAGAAATTTCTACAAGAGAATCAAAAGGAATACCATTTTGTTTAAATTCCACAAGCAAATAGATGGAAAAGGCTATGCTAACAAGCCCTAACACTTAAGGTAAACTGATAAACAGGGTCAAGACAGGTTTGGATAAATTAATGAGTGCAGATCAGTACCAGATTAACAAAGAAAGGTGCTTAATCTTTACCTGTTAATGAGAACACGTGGACATAGGGAAGGGAACATCACACACTGGGGCCTGTGGTGGGTGGGGGAGCTAGGGGAGGGATAGCATTAGGAGAAATACCTAATGTAGATGACGGGTTGATGGGTGCAGCAAACCACCATGGCACAGGTATACCTACGTAACAAACTGCACGTTCTGCACATGTATCCCAGAACTTAAAGTATACTTAAAAAATTAAAAAATTTACCTGTTAATTTTTTCATTTGTATTTTATTTAGTTTAAATATTTAAGAAACATAAAAGTCTAGGCAGTGGCAACTTGCTGTCTCACATTTGTCCCGTATCTGCACAGCCTCTGCCTCCCCAAATAGAAATTACTCATATGGGTTTCTTGTGTATTGTTTCAAAGATTTTTAAGCATGTATATAAAAGCAAATAGAATAACCTTTTTGAAGGCAGGACCTTAGATCTATTTTCTCCACTGTGATATCCCCGGTAGTTAGAATGGTTCCTGAGACACAGAAGGTATTCAGTAAATATATGTCAAATGGTTAAAAATATTTAACCCCACAATTTTAAACAATTAGTATCATCTGATATAGTTTGGATGTGTGTCCCTGCCTGAATCTCATATTCAAATGTAACCCCCAATGTTGGAGGTAGAGAAGGTGGGAGGTGATTGGATCATGGGGGTGGATCTCTAATGAATGGTTTAGCAGCATCCTCCTTGGTACTGTCCTCCTGAGAGTGAGATCTAGTCATTTAAAACTGTGTATCACCCCTCTGCCCCCCTTGCTCCTGCTTTTGTTGTGTGATGCACCCGCTCTCCTTTTGCCTTCTGCCATAACTGGAGGTTTTCTTAGGCCTCCTCAGAAGCAGATGCCGCTATGCTTCCTGTACAGCCTGCAGAACCATGAGCCTCTTTTCTTTATAAATTACCCAGTCTCAGGTATTTCTTTTTTTTTTTTTTTCGATCTCTGCTCACTGCAAGCTCTGCTGCTTCCCGGGTTAACGCCATTCTCCTGCCTCAGCCTCCCTAGAAGCTGGGACTACAGGCGCCCGCCACCACACCCAGCTAATTTTTTTTTGTATTTTCAGTAGAGACAGGGTTTCACTGTGTTCACCAGGATGGTCTCGATCTCCTGACCTCGTGATCTGCCTGCCTCGGCCTCCCAAAGTGCTGGGATTACAGGCATGAGCCATCGCGCCCGGCCTCAGGTATTTCTTTGTAGCAATGTTAGAATAGACTAGTACAGCATCCTATACACACTTGAGTGTGTGCATCTTGCTTTATTTACTTACCATTATATCCTTGAGATTGTTCTTTTTTTTTTGAGACGGAGTCTCACTCTGCCGCCCAGGCTGGAGTACAGTGGCCAGATCTCAGCTCACTGCAAGCTCCGCCTCCCGGCTTTACGCCATTCTCCTGCCTCAGCCTCCCAAGTAGCTGGGACTACAGGCGTCCGCCACCTCGCCCGGCTAGTTTTTTGTATTTTTTGGTAGAGACGGGGTTTCACCGGGTTAGCCAGGATGGTCTCGATCTCCTGACCTCGTGATCCGCCCGTCTCGGCCTCCCAAAGTGCTGGGATTACAGGCGTGAGCCACCGTGCCCGGCCTGAGATTGTTCTTTATTGATACACAATTTTATTTATTCTTTTTTTTTTAAAGCTGAGTTATAGTCCATTGTATATATACCGCAACATATTCAACCAATCCCTTATTCAGGGCTGCTTAGTCCATTCCCAGGTGTTTTTTTTTTTTTTTTTTTTTTTTTTTTTTGCTATTACAAACATCACTGCAATGAATTTTCTTGTATGATTTTTGTATCTGTAGGATAAAGTTTTCAGAAGTGCAACACTAGTTTTTAGGAAGACATGCCATCCCACAAATGTCTCAGATAATGGTGACAGAATTCTTGATCAAATGGACCAGTTGATCAAGTGGACCACAACATAGGCATGACACTGCCTATGTTCTTTCAGTGGTTATTGGGATTGCTAATGCCAGGTGGTTTTGGCCTGCTTTTTAAAAAATGCAGAGAGATTTTGCAGAATGAGAAATAGTGACAAGCAATGGAAGCAGTGAAATTGACACATGTATGCTCACGGTGATGCTGAATGATCAGAGCAGAATCAAATCTAAAATCCCAGTTCTTGTGTGGCCATGGCTCGGATCTCTAAGCTGGCTGTTTTAACTGTGAGGTTTAGGTTTTAGTTGCCGTAGTATACTAACACATATCTGTGTTTTAGATATTTTTCTAAGAACATTTGAGTACCCAGGCCTATGCATAATGGCTTCTTTGCCAATCTCCCTTTATCATGGCCTTTCATTTTCATCATAGCCTTTAGGGCTTTGATCTTATTACTTTTGGTCAGACTCTGATACTGGGGACATCAGGCTGAAATGACAGCACCCCACGTGGTTTATCTCAGCGTTGTTCCTTATGGGGGAAGGCAAAGCTGAATCAGACATGGGTGATGGTGCTAAAAGCAGTCTCTGATTCCTGAACCCAGACACACAGGGTTCTGCGTCTTCTCACTGCCTATTTCCATGTGAAACGTGAAGATAATGATACATGCCCCACACCCTTTGAGGTTGTGGTGGTGAATATTAATGAGATAAGCTTCAAAATGCAGTTTGAGCCTTCAGGTCTGAGGTCCTTGATAAAAATTGGGTTATAGAATTAGTGAGATAAAGGAGCACATTCAAACCATGACCATTTTTCATTAAAGACTACCTTGACAACTGTTTTAAGCCTTTAACTCCAATACAATACCTAGGAACTTTCACTACAGTGCAAATGTATTTGTAATACTCTGCTTTATCTTCTTATGTACTAACTGCCAAAGACAGTGGGTAGTTTATCCATTTAGCAGGTATGTTTTAAATGTTCACCTAATTCTGATGGAGTCGTTGGTCTCAGAGAGAGCCTTGGGCTGCCAGCAAGGAAGTCTGCTTTTCTCTGGCTCCACCTCAACCATCTGAATGGCCTTGAGCACTTCAGCTGAGCCTCAGTTTCCTTTTCAGTACATCAGGGAAATCATAACTTCTGCCCCACGTATCTTTGGGGATGAATGGGAAATTTCAATGAGAATGGATGTACAAGGTTGCTCAGTAGAATAAGGTCCATTGGGGAGTTATGCATGATATAAATGATGAATTGATGGGTGCTGACGAGTTGATGGGTGCAGCACACCAACATGGCACAAATATACATATGTAACAAACCTGCACGTTATGCACATGTACCCTAGAACTTAAAGTATAATAAAAAAATGAAAAAAAAATTAATATTACTATGAACATCTACACAGGTTACTTTTCAAGTTGAAAAGAGAACTGAGATGTTGGGAAACAGGCCAGTAAACTCTAGGTAAAGCCTTCCTATCAACTGAACCACAGGCCAGTAACAAATCTAAATTTTCTACTGTGACATAGCAAAATCATGTAGGCCTAATATATATGCATAAAACATGTATAAAAGATATACGTAAAATATGCACATATGGGTATAAAATATAGGGATAATAGTTCAGTAATAACAACAACAACAAAAATCTTTTCAGCCAGTGCACACTGAACTGGCCTCTGCGGGGACTGGCTTTCTGTGCCCTGGAAGAGTTAGGACATGTCAAAGGGGCCCAGTGTCAAACCCAGAGCCCTGCCAGCATGCATTGCATCCTTGGGGGTAGTCCCATGGCCTTTGGATGGTCTTGGGAGCCTAGTACAGAGTTTTATTATGAGAGCTCTAGGGACTCGATGAGAGGAAAACCACCTGTTGATCTTTTATTTTTCCCACTGAAAGTGGATGGCAACATGGAAGCTGGTGATGCTGGTAGCTATGGTGATGATTAGAGTCCAGTGGGCAGTGAGAATTCTCTAGATTCCACTTAAATGCCACCTGGGCAAAGTTGATAATGCAGAAGAGTAAAGCAGGTGAGATAAGGATTCTTATAATCCAGGGTCATTATATTTAGTATTCAGAACTGCTACTGATGGTCTCATTTCAGGAAGACAGCAGGGAGTGGTGAGGACTGAGGTTCAATGGAGAACAGTGGTCTGCTTGATCTGATTGTCACAGGTGGGAATGCAGGCTTTGCATTGTGGCATCTTTTGTTTCTTAGGATATCTGCAATCTGGATTTTTATGTGAAAGTCTCTTTTATGAATGTTGGTGTGTGTATACACATACCCATACCTTTACAACCGCAGATCATGACATGAGGCAAACTGGAGTGGTCTCCTTGGGGAACCTTGGGTCCTCTGGTGGTGGAGGGGAGAGGGTGGTACCAGGCCAGGAGTGGAAGATGCGATTTTAGCTTAGCACTGCAGCAACATGATCCTGAGTTCCCACTTCCCCTGCTCTCCTGGAGCTCAGCCCAACCTCCGGGGTGGAAGCAGAGAGGCTTCTGGGCCAAGAGGTAAAAATGTGTCACCTTCCTAGGGACTGGCAGCTGAGAAACGCTGCTTTAGAACTGTTTTAGGTTTCCCATTTGGTGTGTCCAATATCACGGGTCCTCTTGGCCATAGGGAGTTAACATGTGGATAATGGAATTATGCTTTGGATGCCATGTGAGTTTCTAAGATAAACTGTATAAGCTGTATTACAGGAAAGGTGGGTCCATGAAGCAGAACTAATGGTGACTCCAGTAATCATAAACACCAGCTACTTCTAATATGGGGGAGGGTAACAGGCCAGTGATTCCCACCTTTGCACTTGTAAAATGCACTGCCGGGGTATAATAGCTAAGCAACAGACATCTTCCACATGATTCTGGGGAACTGGCTTGCTCCAGAATTGGAGGGATAAGCAGCATTAAATGATTCATTATCTTGCTTCTTTCCACTTCCTGGAATGTCCCAAATGGTAAGCAATGGGCAGGAAAGTGTTGGCCAGGGCACAGACAACAACTATGAATTTGGAGAAGGCACTTCTGCTCAGCTGATTATTTCAATTTTCTCACCCATAAAAGGGTATAGCCAAAGAGCACCTTTTCAATACACTGTGAAAGCTGATTTGAAAACCAAAGGCTTGATTCTTTTTTTTTTCTTCTCACTGTTAAGCCTGTATGTAGAAATCAGTTGCACCCAGTTTAATCAGACTTGTTTCTGTTTTGATGATAAGATCAAAGGACTAATAAATGAAGGCATGTAACCCCCGGGAAGGGGAGAGTGGGCAGTGATGCTGGGGTGGTGAGAATTAATACACATTTGAACACCAAATAGGTGCAGTTACCTACTTTATTCCATTGATTTCTCACAACTTCCCCACGAGGGAGGCATCATTACCTTCTTTTTCCAGAGAGGGCAGTTTTCTTTTTGAAAGTGTGTTCCAATTACAAATCAAAACTAAAAATAAATGAGATACACGGGAAATGAGGGAAGAAGAGAGAGAAAATGTTGGAAGCTACATTCTTCCCCATTGCCTTTAACTTCTCTGATGAATCTTCCTTAGTTTGCTTCCTCTGATCAGTCCTTAAGGGGAAGCATTTCCAAGTCTTGGTCCTTTTCTCAGCCTCTATTGCTGACCGATCTTACCCACTCTGGGATTGAAGCATAGCTTTCAGGTAGATGATTTCCATTTCTAGCTCTGATTCCACTCCAAGTGCCAGAACCATGCCAGCCTGGCCCCCTCCTGGAAGGCTACCTGAACACATAAATGAGAAGGCTTAACTGCTCATGGCCAACCAGTGTGTGTCAGGCAAGTCCCTCTGGCCTCTTCAGAATCCCAGTAAGTTTAAGACTAAATAGCGTCTGCTGAAACTAAAATGTCATGAATATGACTGAAGGGGGCGTCTCGGGATCAGCACACCTTTTGGAAAGCTTGTGGGCTGCTGAATGGTTTCTGAGAGCCACATAGAGTTTTCCGATGTCTCAGACTTCTTGGATCCCTTCCAAAAGTAGGGGAATCTCACTCAGTATCCTTACCTACTTGCTATTTCCCTACCAGCCTCAGGCGCTAGAAAGACCATATCTTTCTCTCATTCTCTAGGACCTGGCATTACTCAAAGTTTAGTATTCAGTATGACACCAATACCAGCTCTTCTGCCCTGATCCCTGACTTGCTTGCCCCAGATTGAAACTCTAGGACTGCCACTTTCTCATTCCTAACTGGACGAAATCATGGCATCCTTGGACAGACTTGGTATTTGCACTACTGGCCTTCTCTGAAGGAATGGAAGCTTGGCCTATTGCTTCATATTTCATTACAGTGTCTAGTCCGGTTGCCCCACCATTGCTTATTATAAGATATTCCCCTACCAAATGTTCTCTGATGCTATTTGCAACTGACTCATTGAGCATATCCACATGGACATCTCCAATATGCTTCATATTCAACAAAATTCAAATCTAGTAGGGTCTCCCTCTTGACCCCGAATCAGAAACTTTTTCTGTTTGCATTATGTAAGAAGGGTCAATGACAGTAGGCATAGAATAGTGTAGCAGTCACCCATAGCTTCCAAAACTTCTCTGCTCTTTTTCCACTGATACCGCTCTGAAAAGTCATGACTGGAGTCCTCTCTCCCACCCTTCACCAGATCCCTCTGCCCTTTTCTTGTGGGAGAAGTTTCTAGCTTTGCTACTGACTAGGTGACTTTGGTCAAGTTTTTTTCTTCAAGCTATTGATTTAATACACATATAAAGTTCCTTGCAAAATAGTAGCTGCTCAATAAAGGGTATTTACAATTTAAAAAATTTTACATAGCCAGCTTGACTTGCTATTGTCCTCATGTATCATGTATCATTACATTTCTCAGATTGAAGGTTTTATGGCATAATGGATTCATATAAAGTCCACTATTATATGGCCTTGGGCATGTTACTTATCTTCTCTGGATCTCAGTTTTATATCAGTAGAATGGAAATAATACCTCCCTCAACTTAGGATGCTCAGCACAGGGCCTGACACACAGAGTGATAATAATGGTCATCGATACTATCTCGGTGCCTTTGCTCATGTTAGTTCCTCTTCCTGCTGCTTCTCCTCTTTGCAATTTTGAAAAATTCTAAAAGACTTGGCTCAACATATTTTCTCAACTGTGCTCCACTGTGCATAGTTTTGTTATCACATTTTATTGTTTTATGCCTATTTGCATTGCCCACTTTTCCTGCTTGACTCCTTAGCCTAGCATTCAAAACCCTCCACTTTATGCTTCTTTCTCCCAGTGTTCTTCTAATTCTTCCCCTCCACCACCTGAGCCCTTGATGCCCTTCCAGACCTCAGGACTTTGTGTCTTTTTCTCTGCCCAGAATGGCCCTTCCCGTTTTTCTTTGCTACCAGGATCTTACTCATCCTTCAAGAACCAACTCTATTAATTCTTACTTTCCTCCATGTTAGAATTCCTTCTTCACTCCCATTTCAATGATAGTGTGTTTATATCTCTATTATTAAACTCACCACTATAACATTTTAATTATGTACACAAACATTTCCCATTAGACTATGAGTGTGCGGAGGGAGGGATTGTGCCTTGTTCATTTTTGTTTCCCTCAGTACCCATTACTGTGTTCAAAATATAGTGGGTAGCCATCAAATGTTTGTTGGATTTGCATGACATAGATGTACTATGTTACATCTGCCTAAACCAAGAGGCCAGAAATGTGATTAAAAGTGATGCTTCTGGGTCCACAGCCCTCTCTGTAATGGTTGTAGGCCACTGAATGTTTTCCAAGTTCCAAATGAAAAGATGGTCTAAAATGTATCATAATCTGTCTGAAATAAAATATCTAGTCACAGCTGGGCGCAGTGGCACAAACCTATAATCCCAGAACTTTGGGAGACTGAGGCAGGCTGATTACCTGAGGTCAGGAGTTCGAGACCAGCTGGCAAGGTGGTGAAAACCCATCTCTAGTAAAAATACAAAAAAAATTAGCCGGGTGTGGTGGCATGGGCCTGTAATCCCAGCTACTTGGGAGGCTGAGGCACGAGAATTGCTTGAACCCAGGAGGCGGAGGTTGCAGTGAGCCAAGATCATGCCATTGCACTCCAGCCTGGGTGACAAGAGCAACACTCTGTCTCAAAATAAATAAATAAATAGTCACAAACATAAGTACAGGCTAACACTTCATGACTAATGAAGTTTAGGAAGCATAAGAGAAATTGGGTCATATGTAAGGTAAATAGGTCAGTAAAACAAAGAAAAAACTAGTAAACTCTGGCTATGATATCTAGTCCCTGGGTATTATGTAGAATCCTTATTGAAATTTATGGTTGTGGAAAACTGGCCAGTTTCATTTTCAGCATGGTCGGGTCAGGGACGTTTCCTCTTATCAATAGGAAGCTGCTATACAATTAAATGGATCAATGATGCAGTGAGCTGAATTAGTTTTTTTTATGGTCATATAATGGGACTAGTTGTGCATTCTACATTATTTCAGTTGTACAAACATGATATTTGAATCTATCTTACAGGACAATGCTTGGGCTGCTTTAGCATATTGATTTGAGGAGCAGTAAAAGGAACTGGTGATAGGAAGGCAGTAAAGTAATATCAATAAAATTGTGCAGGGGATGCACATTTGACACACTGAATAGCTTTATGTAGACTTAATGATTTTTGAGAATAATTTACAAATCTGCTCTAATTCAATTAGTACTATAATCATCTACCTTAAAATATGGTGGGGTATTCTCTTATGTATTTACTGCATTTAGTTCTGGTCTATGGAACATCATGACACTTGTTATCAGTGGCACGCTGGTAAACTGGCTCTATGTTTTGTTTTGCTTTTTAAAACCCTGATTTCTAGTGTTTTCCTACTTCCATGGTATAAATATAGTATTCTCATAAGGGGCTGGTTTTAAGATACCAACAGTTTAACATCCAGCTTTCAAAGTTTCTGAATATGTGACAGTTTGCTTTTTGGAGATGGTTAAGAGTGGCCTCCAGCACACCACTGAAAGCTATTGTAAATAAGATAGTCTGCTAACAATTTAAAATCCCGAAAGTTTAGGACTAAAAGCATTCAGAATATTCTAGTCCTACCCCTACCTTTGTAGGAAAAAAAGATTAAACTGAAGAATAGTGATGTCCTAAAAGTCATGCAGAAAGTTAGCTTGTGATATAAGAAATAGATATTTGGTCTTTGTTCCAGGTTTCTGGTACAAAACTCCTAAAACCCTTGTAATTTCCTGAGTGACAGGGATTAAAGGAGCATCAGTTGTCATTCATAATAAGCCTCTTTCAAGCATACGTGAGTTTAGGCTGATGAGGTAGCTCTTGGAGGATAGTGAGTTGAAGAACCATGTGATTAGACAGTAGGAACTTCTACACCACCCTCTGACCTCTGGGGAGAGGAGAGGGCCTGGAGATTGAGTTCAATCATCAAAGGCCAATAATTTCATCAATCATCCCTATGTCATGGATCCTCCATAAAAACTAAAGGACTTCAGAGAGCTTTCAGGATGGTGAACACATGGAGGTGCTGGGACAGTGGCATGGAAACTCCATATTCCTTCTAATACCTTCCCCCATGTCCCTCTCATCTGGCTGTTCATTTGTATCATATAAACTGTCAAACATAGGTAAAGTGTTTTCCTGAGTTCTATCAGCTGTTATATTAAATGCTCAAACCTGAGGAGGTGGTCATGGGAATCCCCAGCTTACAGCCAGTTGTTCAGAAGTGTAGGAGCCCTTGACTTGTGATTGGTATCTAAAGTGTCTTGCGGGGTTGAGCTCTTAATCAGTCGGGTCTGTGCTAACACTGGATGCTTAGTATCAGAAATGAATTGTTGGACACTCAGTTGGTATTCAAAGAGCTGGAGAATTAGTTGTTGGTGTGAAAAAAAACCTCACACATTTGGCGTCAGAAGTGCTGTGAGTACAAAAAAAGTGTCTTTTTTTTTTTTTTTTTTTTCTGTTTACTAGCAAATTTGGGATTGGAATCAAGATGTCTGGATTCCCAGTGTATTCTATACACAAATCTTCACATAGGGAGGATAAAAGTCACTGGACATGAATGAAAACATGACTGTATAATCTTGACTTGAAATATGGATGGGACAAGGTGGGTGACAGCTGTGGTCATGAAGTTCTCATAGGGCTGCTCCAAACTACACTGAAAACCATTTAGGAAACCATGCAATTGGTTACCCTGCTCTTTGGTTTTCTGATTTAAGTGATAGTTTTTAATATCAATATGTCCTAAAGTCCAGTGTGTATTAAGTCATCTAGGGTATTTATTAAAAATCTGCCAAGGCAGGGCTAATGTTAAGGCAATCCACAGGCCACACTGAGAATCCCTAGTTTAGATCCTCTTTAAAGACCCCTTCTGAGCTAAGATGCTTTGTTTACACAGAGCCAGGGAAAAATTCTAGATAGGTGGCTCCCTAAAGTGGTTCTTAAGTAAGCTGCATCAAAGGCACATGAGAAGCTTTTTAAAATTTCTGACCCCACCCCCCTCATTTCTACCCAAGCCGATGAAATAAAAATTGAGGGGAAGGGAGCTGAGAAATTGTATATGAGGGACTTGAGCATATATGCATTTCAGTATCCTCCGGGGGTCCTGGAACCAATCTTCCAAGGATACTGAGAGGTGATTGTATATATTTGTAAAAAATAATGGGACATTTGCTGATTGTAGATTCACAGCGTAGATAGGAAATTGTGAAGAAAATGAAACAATTCTCAAATTTCCTTGATTACACAAACTTTTGTTTTTGCGTAAAACTCATGGGAAGTGCTGACCTAGATAAATTAGAGGGCAGTAGAAAAATACTTCCTTAGAATTGTCAAAAAATTATTCTACTTGGCCAGCAAACCAATGACTATAAAATTATTAAAGTTGTGTTCAATGTACCACAGAATTTTATTGAAAGTGAAATCCTATTTCAATAAGTTGATTAGCTATTTGATTCAGGGACAGACTGACTTCCATATAGAGCATATAATCTTTAAGAACTATCATTTTTTCAACTATTATTTTGAAATAATTTCAGATTTATAGAAAAGTTTTTAAAAGTACAGTTGAGTTCAGTATTTCCTGCTCCCACATTCCCAAAATGTTAGCAATTTCCCACATTTTTTCACTATCCTTCTCTCTGTATATGTATGAATACACAAACACACATACCTTTTTTTTCCTGAGCTATTTGAGAGTAAGCTGGTGACAGGGTGCCTCTTTAGAATCAAATAGATGTGTGCATTGTTAAAAGTATATTCTTTTATGTACAGCATAAATATCAAGAAATTAACATTAATACTATTATCCAATCCACAGGCTGTCTTCAAAATTTTCCTGTTCCACCAATAATTTCCTTTATACCAGGGGTCCCCAACTCCTGAGGCCATGCACCAGTCCCAGTCCCAGTCCCTGGCCTGTTAGGAAATGGACCTCACAGCAGGAGGTGAGCAGCGGGCCAGCCAGCAATGCCGCCTGAGCTCTTCCTCCTGTCAGATCAGCAGCATTAGATGATTAGATTCTCATAGGACTGGGAACCGTATTGGGAACTGCACACGCGAGGAATCCAGCTTGTGTGCTCCTTCTGAGAATCTGACTAATGCCTGGAGATCTAAGGTGGAACAGTTTCAGCCCGGAATCATCCCCGTCCCCTTGCCCCTGGTCAGTGGAAAAACAGTCTTGCATGAAAAAGTTGGGGATGACTGCTTTATTATATATATATGTGTGTGTGTGTGCACATATATATGCTATATGTTATATATATACACATACACAGACACATTGAAAATATTCATATGTATATATTTTTTCCTTTCCTGGCCCAGGGTCCAATCTGGAATCTCCTCTTGCATCTAGCTGTCTTATCTCTTTAGTCTCCTTTGCTCCGGAACTGTTCCTTAGTATTTGTTTTTCATGACATTTTTTGAGGAATATAGGCTATTTTGTACAAATCCCTCAGTTTGGATTCATCTGATGTTTCATGAGTAGATTCAAGTTATGCATTTTCAGCAGGAACCATGTAAGTGTGTGCTCTTCTCAGCAGGCCTTTGGTCTCTATTTGTCCCATTACTAGTGATGTTAACTACTATCACCTAAAGTGGTATCTACCAGGTTTCTATACTATGAACAACTTTTTCCTTGTAAAGTGTCTTACATAATTCAAGACTATGTAAACATCCTGTTTCTATCAAACTTTCACCTACTAATTTTAGCATCCATTGATGAGTCTTGCCCTAAACAATTACTACCATGGTAGATGCCATGTGGTTATTTTCTAAATCCAGCATTCCTTTTACATGAGCAGGAAGACCTTCCTCACCTCTCCATTTATTCATTCATTCATTTATATCTGTGTGGACTCGTGGTTTCTTATTCCATGTGTTACTCTTCATTACTATGATGATTGACTTTGATACTCAAATTGTCCCAGATTGGCCGATGGTAAACCCTCAATCTGCTGTGTCTTTAGATATTTCCCATCATTATTTGAGTACTTCCTTTCTGGCAGAGCAAGTATTTTAGACTCACCTTGTGCTTTTCCTGTTGCAGCCCAGGAATCAGAAATCTAAGACTTCCTTTTTTTTTTTTAAAGAAGAGAATTTAGATATCAAGATCTGAGTGTCCACAGTTGTAGTTGGGCTGTCACTGCTACTAAGCTCTCTCAGAGGATAGAACTAGGAAATGTGTGTATGTGTGTGTGTGTGTGTGTGTGTGTGTGCGCGCGTGCCTGTATTTCTACATTTTAAATATTTCTATATTTCTATTAATCTATACATACTTTAAAAAACCCATGAATTCATACTGATGCTTCTAATTCTAATCCAATACCATAGGAAAAGAACTCATTGTTTTTAATCACTCTCTTGAAACTATACCAAGCATGCAGGCTTAATGTCATTAAATTCTTCATGCTATAGAATAGGAGCTAGAAGGTATCCTGGATCCACATAGTGCCAGTCATCTACTCATCCATTTACTAACTTAATACATTTACTAGACACTTTCTATGTGCTGGGCACCTGGCAAGGAATATGGAAATAAAAGATTTTGTACTATCCTAAAGTAGCTCAATTCATTAGGTAGGACAGAAGAAAATAACAATATAGTATAACAGGCTCTTTATTCAAGGTATGCACAGTGTTCTATAGGAAGAGAGGAGGAGCCTAGAGGCCAACCTGAGTTAACTGAAACATTTCAGAGAAGGAGGTAAAAATAGGAGGCTTATACTACTCATTGGAAGAATTTTTAGATTTTTACATGTTTGCATAAATAAAGGGTGTACTTTGCTTCTGATAGAAATGCATTTTAAGGAAAGTTCTGATTATCTAAAAGTGTTCTCTGCAATGATTGAATTCATCAAAAAAACTGCTTAGCCATGAAACAGTCATGCAAATAAATTCCCAGGACCAAAGGTTATGTTTCAGTTTTTGTACTAGACTCCTCCCAAAGACCACAACGGAAAAGAGCAACTTCAGATTTTTAAAAATGCTTATTTTCCCATGGTGGGTTTTCTGCCTTCTTCTTTTTTTTTTTTTTTTTCCTTAACAAATTAAATAAACTGGCTTATTTGTCATTGTATTGATGGTCACCCTCTTGCGTAGTTTATATACACTAACTTTCTCCTATCTAAACTTATCTTAAACTAAAGAGAGGTCTAGTAAGGAAAGGGAAAGATCCGTGTATGTGAGCATGTTGCAGGATACATCTAGAAAGTAAAAGCTAAGACAAAAATAACAATATTCAGTGGAGAAAAGTATTAGGGTAAAAAATAACTTTTAAAATTATTTTGTTGTCCTAAACATAAAGCATTCTTATCGAATTTTACTACCACTGTTTTCGAAAATTATTTTAAAAAAATAATGCAGGCTGTCTCCTGCTTTGCGTTCCCCTGGCCAGTTTTCCCCAGTGCTGTCTGGCACTCTAATGCTGCTTTTTTCACCAATTTAGAAATCCTAGTCTAGAAAGTTGCTCAGGAAGATGCATAAGTAAAGATCATCAGTACTAGAGGCTGATCTTCACGCAACCTGTCGTCGTTCCTTCTTCTACAAAATGGTTCCCTAGTATAGCTGATACCACAGAAAAAATCAGAAATTGAGACATGCATATGCACCTTCTCTTCATTCTAAGACCAGAGTCAAACAAAACTGACTTATCATCATTCATTTATCCTTCTATTTAGTGGCCTTAGATCCTAGAAGATAGATTCCCTATAAAATCATTTTAGCCATGAAATATTCATAAGAAATAAACTTCAAATGTTAATGAGGATACTGAAGTTTTTTTTTAACCTAAAAAAAGTGGCAATTTTAGGTAGCCATAAAGCTGAGGCAAAGGTAGTTTGGGTTCTTGGAAAGAATCCTGCCTACCCATCTTTAGTGGCCTCTGGGCATAAAGCACTTATGACCACTGCAGAGGTGGAACGATGCAAAGGACTGTGTCAGCAGTCCATGTTGTGACAGCAGCAGCATCTACAGAAAACATAGGTCATATACCTTGGCTTACACAAGGAATGCTAAGAAAAATAAGCCACCAGGTGGGAGCTTTAACACAGGTAATGATTAGTAAAAGCTCCTTAGAAAGTGAGAATTTGTAATTACTTTATTAAACATTACATTCAGTGTAAAGGCTTTAACCATCATAATCACCATGATATAATATGTGAGTATGTACATGTAAAAAAAAACCTATTGAACATAAAATTAT
This sequence comes from Rhinopithecus bieti, assembly GCF_001698545.2. Lineage (NCBI taxonomy): Eukaryota > Metazoa > Chordata > Mammalia > Primates > Cercopithecidae > Rhinopithecus > Rhinopithecus bieti. The sequence continues at coordinate 1,414,614 of NW_016805008.1, forward strand.
GTTTTGAAATCTATGCAACATGAAATATAGTCTGATATAAAAAACCCAACTAATCAGAAACATGAAAACCAGTACGTTTTAATAAAAGCCTGTTGCTGGTTCTGGAATAACTGTGGCATGCATGTTCCTAGTCAGGTTGGACTTCTCCTTCAGCTTTGATTGGAGTAGTGTGTGTTCCACAATGCCAATTCTAATGTCCATCTCTACAGTTTCTTGCTTCAGTTTTGTTAAGCTCTGTTTAATCTTCACCAAAGGAGCTGCAGAATGAAAATAACATGAAATGAAAATGTTCATTTGGAGTATCAGTGTATTACAGAATTGTATGACATTTTCCTCACTTTGTCTTAAGTCAAAAATAGGGTTAAAACATAGCCAAAACTTACTGACATTCACACAGTTTTGCTGTGGCATTTTAAGCACCTGAGATTTTTTAGGATGAAAAATGATGTAGTATTTGATGTACTGAGACTAAACTTTCTTCCTTTTCTAGGGGAAGAGCTGCTAAACAGGTGTTTAAGGATGTGTTCAAGATGATTTTATGAGCTAGTATATTTGTCTGTAGGAAAAGGAAATACAAAGGGGGAAAAGGGGAAGAGAGAATTATCTTTGAGATGTAGATAACAGGCCCACTTAAAACATATTGCAAAAAAAAAAAAAAAAAATCCTAAACATTCCCTTTTGCAAGATCATTCGGTATATATCAATAGAACTCTAGAAAATTTTTCTAGGGCATAGAAAAGCCTTCAGCAATCACTACTGGCCCATATCAAAGTAACCCGCTCACAATGGAGGACGATTACCAGAGGATGATTAATTCTTCTCTATTTGACCCCTGCCCAGTCAGTTCTACTGGGGAGGAGGGAAAATAAATTAAGGGTTATCACATCACTGCCTGAGTGTCATTTGGGCATATACTTAGTGCCCTTTTGTACATAAAATAGAAAAAGTGAAGCTCATTTGATGAAAACAGAACACAATATTATTTTTTAAATTGGCATAACAAAGTACATATTTAAATACTTCCCACTCTTTGAATCAACAGCTTGAATTTTTAAAACTTCTAAATTATAGTAAAAAAGCCTACCCTTCTCAGCTGATTTGTAAGACAAACAGTATGCTGATTATCAGACATTTTTGCACAATGAATCTCTCTTCAAACAAGCAACAAATGATTTGTTTTATATATTTATACTATTTTGTTAAGTAGGTTTCTTGAAGAGCTATTTTTCTCTTGCTCAGTTTTTTCCCTAAAATGAGCATGTACTTACCACCATCAGTCATGCTGCTACCCTTTTCTTCCATTTCTTGTTTTACCTTTTCTAATTCTTCCATAACCTTTCATGAAAACAAGTTTTCATAAGCATTACATTTTAATAAACTTTCAAAATTTTTGAATTATGTATTAAGAAAATGTAATTTAGATATTAGCCACACATATAGAAAAATACAGACATTAGGAATATTTTGGACATAATTCAAATAAGATAAAGTATGCAGATATACAAAGCTTTTCAGTTTTTCAGAATGCTCCTAATGATAAACTTCACCAAATGGCCGCCACGTCCGTTTTCTCATGTTGCAATATACTAAACACAATCAAAGTTATTTTAGTCACTAGACACTCAAACCTTGCAATTAGCTCATCGCATATACTTTGAAATTCTCTAACAATTGGTTATTAATTAAAATAGTACAAACATCCTAAAGAGATTTTAGATTTCTAAAGGTTTTCTGGATATCTTTCTTAATATTATAGTTCTATAAGACATTATGTCACTTTTTCCTCTATAGGACACTAAAAAATGTTTACATCGGCCGGGCGCGGTGGCTCACGCCTGTAATCCCAGCACTTTGGGAGGCCGAGACGGGCGGATCACAAGGTCAGGAAATCAAGACCATCCTGGCTAACACGGTGAAACCCCGTCTCTACTAAAAACACAAAAAAGTAGCCGGGCGCGGTGGCGGGTGCCTGTAGTCCCAGCTACTGGGGAGGCTGAGGCAAGAAAATGGCGTGAACCCGGGAGGCGGAGCTTGCAGTGAGCAGAGATCGCGCCACTGCACTCCAGCGTGGGCGACGGAGCGAGACTCTGCCTCAAAAAAAATAAAAAAATAAATGTTAATATCATATGGCTATGTATAAGAATATTCTTATTGGTTTATCCAAATCATGAACTCCAAACTCCAGGAGGCATACTTTGCTGTCACACTTGTTCCTATCTGTACTCCATTTGGCGATTATACTACTATAGCCTCTATTATTAGCAAAATTCCAAACCAGCATTAATATAAGTAGAAAATACCATCTTTAAGAAATTGAAACATTTTACATGATCTACAACTAAGCTATAATTATTGTGACTTAGTAGGCTTTATTTTTATCATACTGGTGAGTAAAACCTTCCCTGGGAATAAAGTGCTCATCCAAGTAAAGCAAATTAATTTTTTCAGGCACTTGAAACGTTACAACTGGGGATAACTATCTACTCCAAAAGAAGTAAATGGTTCCCTGGATTCCTTTCAAGTGTTAATTTACCTAACATAAGTGAATACTTTACTTCTACATACCGTTTTATTTGCTTAGAAGCACCACAGGATTAGAGTCTAAATATTTCTAATGTAATATTTTTAGTGTTTTAAAATAACTTTATTCCTCAAATAATTTCTATAAAAAAGGCTTAATTCTTTCCTGTCACAACAAAGTTTGTTCCAATTATACTGGATTGTAACCAAAGATCATCTTGGATTTTAGTCCCAAATAAACTACTGGCCTTTTCCAAGGTTTTTTCCTCCTTTGGCTCTTCATTGAAAATGGGAATATATATCAGGTCCTGCCTCTCTTGCAAGATCATAAAAATAAATGCAACTATTTATTTTTATTCAAATATCCTAAAGGAGGAGGTTATAAGCCACTCCTAATTGTGGACAGAGAAATACACTCAGGATCACACACAAGTTATCAATAACAGTCACTAAAATAAACCTTATATCTTGCAGACTAACGTTAAAATTTGTTATAGATTCCTTAAGTCAGTGCTTTACCTATTCATCTCCATGTTAATAATAATTATTATGTAAAAATGTTGAGGAAAATTGTAAGTGTGCTAATATTATGAGCAGGTTTTTTGTTGAATTTAACACAGAAACTTCAGGCATCTTGTGGAAACAAGAAATGTATCAATTATTGATTCAGTGATAGGAAAATTAGGGATTTCCTAAAGAAAATGATTTAAAGGCACAGAAAGCAACTGAAATTAGCATTGTTAAACCATCTGTAGGTTCTCAATGGCTGGGGCCCAGCTGACAGGTGAGAAGCAGGGCAAAAGCAGTGGTGTGTACCTCAGAGAGGAGTCTGGTTCTTTCCGTTACTCCTCCGTTTCCCTGCTGGTATCGCTCCTTTGCCTGAAAGGAAAAACATTTTGTTTAATGGCAAATACAAAGCAGCAGAAGATTAAATACGACTGACCTCTTTGTGTTTGCAATTTCTGCATGTCATTTTATGACAACCCCCCCGCCTTGTTTGTGAATACATTTGTGAAAGTGACATTTAACTGTAGCCGTTTTATGTCCCTAATAGGCACCATGTATTTAACTAAAGCACTACAAAATGATGAACTACCTTAACCTTCATAAACTGACTGTGTACCTTGCATGGGCATGGTTCACAGTAAAAACTGTCCTTGGTCATTCCTAAACAGTTTAGGAGAGCGGCTCTTGGTCAATCTAATTTGCATGCTATGCAGAGAAAATCAGTTCTAAAGCAAAAAATCAATCAAAGTAGAGCACGAAGCTCACCAATTAATAAGGATTAACATTCAGTAAGACAGTACAATCAATTGGAGTATGTTAGAAACTAACGATCAATTATATAATATTAATATTAGACAAATACATGGTGGCTTCAGAGTGTTTTATATTATTTTGATAGTTAAAATATTCATAAGTAATTGTGTATATGAGGGAATATATTAAATAAATAATATAATCAAAAAGTATAGATTTCTATTTGGTCTTTGAGAACTTCTGAAAGTATAGAGATATCTCAAATTTATTTCTACTTTTTTCTTTCTCAAATTTGTTTGCTAAAGACAAAAAATATGCCTTCGACTGATGTTTACAAGTGTCCTTACTAGTCTTCTTTAACATCAGAAAACAGGGGGCATAAATCCCAAAGGAAAGCTTTTAGATCCCTACTGCTGGGACAAAGAACTGGTGCTTTCAAAGTCTAGTGATTTTATTTTTTGGTTAAAATTCTAAAACTTTGAAAGAATGAAAAATTTGTCTCATTTTATTAATTAAACTGCTTGTCTCTGAATCCATCTTGCTTTCACATTCCTTATTATGTGGTTGTAAGCCAGAATGGCAAGGACTGTCTTTTTCCTTTGACACATGTAAATGCATACTATTCTTCCTCCTATGCCAATGGTAAATTAACAACAGACTTAGAAACAAAACCAGGTGTCCTGATACTCTGTTCCTGTTTTAAGCTATGTTCCCCCAACAGCATATGCCTTCATTTACTTAAATCAAACGAAGACGTGCATTTAAAGGCTTCTAGGAGAAAACAACTTCTATTACATGTAAAATGGAAATAAGTTCACTTGGCTCTCTTGGCTTCCTAAAGTGGGCAGAAAATTGATGTTTTGCTGTTTATGAAAAGCATTTCATGATTCTCAAATGAACAGTATTGTGTCAAGTTTAGGGTTTAGGGTTGTTAACTTGAATAAATCCCTGGAAATAATTCTTAAATTACCTCACTCAGCTGGGCTTGAGCTGCACGATATTCTTGAACCAAATTCTCAAGCTGATTGTTGATGTACTTTTCTCGGCTGCCGATCTTTTCCAAAGTCCTAGTAATTTCATTATGGAGTTTGTCCAAAAATCCCTAGAAATTCCATGGAATTTGCAGACAGAAGAACTCACAAACATATTTTTTCAAAAATAGTTAAAAATGGGTTAAATCTCAATCCATTCTACAAATAATCAACTACATGTGCAAAAGAAGACACCTTGAAATTTTCAATAGCATAAAATGTCTGTGATGAGAAATATTTTAATCACACTTAGAAGAATTTTAGAATAAAAATGCACCTGGCAGTGTTAGTCAATTCATTTGTCATTATACATGCTATAAAATTTATGTGACTATAATTAGCATTATATAACATTCACAATCAAAGTAGGTAAGGGAATAACATGAGTTTCCTATAGCACAATTCAAAGGTGACTGAAATATTCCAATTGGAAATAGATCCCTAAGCCTATAGCTCTAGCCTGGGACACATAACTTCTCAGTCTAGCTTTGCTTCTTTGTGACATTCTCCAAAGTCCCTATTTCTGGCAGGGCAACAAGCCTGCGGAGGCTGTAAGTTCTAGACATTTCTGGCCTGGTGTTCTCTCCTCCCTTAAGATTCAGAGAGGAAAGAATGATGAAATGTTTCTAATATATGTATTACCTATATATTATACATATATATCTTATATATATACATATATAGCTTTTACTAACATGTAAGTTAGCTTTCTTCAGTTGGCTTAAATGTAAGGTCAGTTGAAATGTAATATGGTACATTCAATTAGTAAGCTCCTTAAAGACAAAAATTGTGTCTTTTTCTTCTTTCATGTTCTCTTATAACAGGTGTTCCACAGATGAGTAAATGTACATTGATTCACCTAAAGTAATTCATATACCTTGGTCTCCTTTAGAGCAGACTCAATTCCACTTTTGTGCTGGTGCATTTGGTCAACATGGATTCTCCAATCCTACAGGCATAGAGCACATAGAAATAATGTAAAAAATACTACATTTCCTTCTTTCCCCTACTTCTTGTGAAGTTGTAACCTTTAATTACTTTGGTTCCTGCCCTATTTCAGGTGGGAGAGTCCTATTTATAGCTTCCAATCAGATTATAAAGAAATATGTGTAGAGCACTTTAGGATAAAAGGCTCTAAATAAATGTAAATTATTTTACATGTTCACAGAGTGATGTCTGACAATTTAAATACAAATTATTCCTGCAATGCTGGTGGTTAATATTTATGACTACCCATCAAAACGAAAAAAAAAAAATTCTAATTACTAGAAAAGAACGATTTGTTTAAGCAGTTACAATTCCGTTTGCCAAAAGCAATTCTGAACTCAAATATCATATATCAAAGATTAGTTTGTCCCTTGGAAATGAAAATGGGGCCCTCATCTTCAAGAAGCCTTTTGAGTCTCTTTCTTAATAAAGGAAGTTTATAATAATTATTGGAGTTCATGTATTTTAAAATATCATCTATTACTATTAGACTGATCTGAATTAGTGTGCAAATCTGAAATCTACATCAACATTTTAATTTCCTACAAAACATATTAAAAATATTTCAGTTTACTACAAAGTAATAATTTTTTATTTTATTTTATTTTACTTTAAGTTCTGGGATACATGTGCTGAATGTGCACGTTTGTTACATAGCTATGCATGTGCCATGGTGGTTTGCTGCACCCATCAACCTGTCATCTAGGTTTTAAGCCCTGCATGCATTAGGTATTTGTCCTACTGCTCTCACTCCCCATCCCCCATCCCCCAACAGGCCTCGTGTGTGATGTTCCCCTCCCTGTGTCCATGTGTTCTCACTGTTCAACTCTCACTTATGAGTGAGAACATGTGGTGTTTGGCTTTCTGTTCCTGTGTTAGTTTGCTGAGAATGATGGTTCCCAGCTTCATCCATGTCCCTGCAAAGGACAGGAACTCATTCTTTTTTATGGCTGCATGGTATTCCACAGTGTATATTTTCTTTATCCAGCCTATCATTGATGCAGATTTGGGTTAGTTCCAAGTCTTTGCTATTGTAAATAGTGTTGCAATAAACATATATGTGCATGTGTCTTTATAGTAAAATGACTTATAATCCTTTGGGTATATACCCAGTAATGGGACTGCTGGGTCAAATGGTATTTCTGGTTCTAGATCCTTGAGGAATTGCCACACTGTCTTCCACAATGGTTGAACTAATTTACACTCCCACACTCCCACCAACAGTGTAAAAGTGTTCCTACTCTCCACATCCTCTCTAGCATCTGTTGTTTCCAGACTTTTTGATCACTACTCTAACTGGCATGAGATGGTATCTCATTGTGGTTTTGATTTGCATTGCTCTAATGAACAGTGGTGATGAGCTTTTTTTCATGTTTTTTGGCCACATACATGTCTTCTTTTGAGAAGTGTCGGTTCATATCCTTTGCCCACTTTTTGATTTTTTTTTTTTCTTGAAATTTGTCTAAGCTCCTTGTAGATTCTGGATACTAGACTTTTGTCAGATGGATAGATTGCAAAAATTTTCTCCCATTCTCTAGGCTGCCTATTCACTTGGATGACAGTTTCTTTTGCTATGCAGAAGCTCTTTAGTTTAATTAGAGGCTATTTGTCAATTTTGGCTTTTGTTAACATTGCTTTTGGTGTTTTAGTCATGAAGTCTTTGCCCATGCCTATGTCCTGAATGGTATTGCCTAGGTTTTCTTCTTGGGTTTCTGTGGTTTTAGGTTTTACATTTAAGTCTTTAGACCATCTTGAGCTAATTTTTGTATAAGGTGTAAGGAAGGGGTACAGTTTCTGTTTTCTGTATATGGGTAGCCAGTTTTATCCCTGATCAATATCAATGTGAAAATCCTCAATAAAATACTGGCAAACCGAATCCAGCAGCACATCAAAAAGCTTATCCACCATGATCAAGTCGGTTTCAGTCCCAGGATGCAAGGCTGGTTCAACATACACAAATCAATAAATGTAATCCATCATATAAACAGAACCAATGACAAAAACCACATGATTATCTCAATAGATGCAGAAAAGGCCTTTGATAAAATTCAACTCTTTCATGCTAAAAACTCTCAATAAACTCGGTATTGATGGAACATATCTCAAAATAATAAGAGCTATTTATGACAAACTCATTGCCAATATCATACTGAATGGGCAAAAGCTGGAAGCATTCCCTTTGAAAACCGGCAAAAGACAAGGATGCCCTCTCTCCCCACTCCTATTCAACATAGTATTGGAAGTTCTAGCCCAAGCAATCAGGCAACAGAAAGAAATAAAGGGTATTCAAATAGGAACTGAAGAAGTTAAATTGTCTCTGTTTGCAGATAACATGATTGTATATTTAGAAAACCCTTATGTCTCAGTCCCAAAACTCCTTAAGCTAATAAGCAATTTCAGCAAAGCCTCAGGATACAAAATCAATGTGCAAAACTCACAAGCATTCCTATATGCCAATAATAGACAAGTAGAGAGCCAAATCATGAGTGAACTTCTATTCACAAGTGCTACAAATAAAATAAAATATCTAGGAATCCAACTTACAAGGGATGTGGAGGACCTCTTCAAGGAGAACTAAAAACCACTGCTCAAGGAAATAAGAAAGGACACAAACAAATGGAAAAACATTCCATGCTCATGGACAGGACGAGTCAATATCATGAAAACGGACACACTGCCCAAAGTAATTTATAGATTCAAAGCTATTCCCATCAAACTACCATTGACTTTCTTCCCAGATTAGAAAAAACTACTTTAAATTTCATATGAAGCCAAAACAAAACAAAAAAATCCATACAGCCAAAAAAATCCTAAGCAAAAACAACAAAGCTGGAGGCATCACGCTATTTGACTTCACACTACACAAGGCTACAGTAACCAAAACAGCATGGCACTGGTACCAAAACAGATATATATATACCAATGTAACAGAATAGAGACCTCAGAAATAACACCACACATCTATGACCATCTGATCTTCAACAAACCTGACAAAAACAAACAATGGGAAAAGGATTCCCTATTTAATACAAAGTAATAATTTTAAAAGAGAAATTGAGAAATACCCATTGTAAAAGAAAAATATAGTAAGTTAGAGTAAGTGATGCAACTAGGCTATTTCTTCATCGCACATACATGTTTGCATACCCTGATGCTCCACTTTGCTATCTACACTATTTTGTGAGTAAAAGGATATTTTGTGAATAGTCCCATTCTACCTATGACTTGACTTTGAAATGGCCTAGTGACTGCAGGGTAAAAAACTACTTGGGTACTTCAAATGTACCAATTATAAAATTACAATATATTAAAGCTGCAAAGAACCTCAAAAAGCATCCAGTCTCAATCTTGTCATTTCACAGATAAGCAAACAGAGGCCTGGTGACAGCAAGGGGAACACCCAAGGCCACATAGCTATTGTTGCACCTGCATAGAAGCCAAATGTAGTCATTTTCACACAACACATACTGCCAGTTTGACGTAAAAAAAAAGGGGCAACTGCTACCTGATAGTGAAGGTGCTAGAGTAGAAAACAAAAATCAGCACTTTCCTTTATCCTTAAACATTTTTCTGTTTCATGAGCAAAAGTATCTCAGAATTAGAGAGCTGAAAAGAACCTTAAAGATCTATTCCTCTACTTAACAATCATCTAGTGTAACATTTTCATTTTATAGTTGAGGTGACTATTCACCACCCGTGACTATGACTACACAGAGTCGGCAACAGAACAAGGCCCCTCCAAGTCAGCTAATCAGCACTGGAATAGAGAGAAGGGACAACTGGCTGGCCTTCTGCACCTGGACCAAAAATGGCTAAGCCTCAAAATGGAAACCTACTGAAGCCCAAGTTAGCATCTTTATGAAAGCAAGTGAACCTAACATGCATCATTATATTATCATTAATTTTTTTGAAAAAGAACTCATTCTGCCTGGTTCCAAAAAGAATTTCAGAGGCCTTAATAAACACCAAGCTCAAGTATTTACATTGCTTCCCTCTTCCTAACAGTCTCTGTTTCTCTTTGCCTGTTTCTCTCCATATATATTTAGAAAAATGCATACATACATACATATACAAATACATATTTTTATATATAGCTTTATTATAATGGATATGTTAAAATAGTTTGTGTTCTGCCATTTCTACCCAGCATTATTTATAAATATATTTTTGCATGTATTGACATTTAAAACATTTTGAGAGAAGCAACCATGCCTGACTCATCTAGGTGTAACTATGACAGTGTACACTGATGTAAAACTCCATGGAGGGTTTGGTATTTCTGTGGAACCTTGAAGGATGAGTAGCTTTTCAACAGGCTGTAAAGATGTGGGGAGGAAGCAAGTTCTTGGCTGAGGGAGTAACATGAACAAGGAAAATACATGGCGACCAAGCAGCCTAAGGCTGGCTAGCATGAAAAACACAAAGTTCTTGGGGTGGACTCGGGAGGATGGATCACAAGAAAATAAAGCTGGAGAGGGAGGTTCAATTAGATCAAGGGCTTTTCTTACAACAACTAAAGAGTACAGATTTTATTACGTAGATAATGGGGACCTATCAGATATTTTTGGTTTCAGTTTTAAAGATAAGTGTGTTTTGAGAAAGTAACAGCGTAAAGGACTCATTAGAAAAGCAAGAGACTGAAGGCAGGTAGGGACCCAGTTAGGAGGCTAATAGTTCACATGACATAGATTAGCCAGGTCTGAATTACAGCAGTGCTTGTGAGAATAGAAAGGAAGGGATGCATTCAAGGGACATTGTAGAGGCAGAAAGAGCAAAACTTGAAGACTGACTAAAGGGAAGTACGCACATGGGGTGACTGAAGTGAAGGTGGAATAGTAGAGAGAATGTGTCTTTAAGGTTTCCAGCCTGAGGAACTGCGGGGATATTAATACTACAGTGTGACAAGAACAGCATAGATTTTAGGGAAGTCAAAAATACCAGCAATTTGTGTTTGCACTTAAGTTTGATAAGCTACTGGGACATTCATGTATTTATAAAGCCCATTAAAGTGTTGATGGGCCAGCAATGATTTGTAATTACCTGCGAGGCAAATCTGAATATTTGTTTTATTAAAACCTTCTACATGGACACATTCCTGATATAAAGTTAAAAAAAGTAAAAAAGTATTCTTACCCTAATTTTAGAAATTGTTCTCACAGAAATAATTGGGAATACACAAAGATTAATGTACAAGTTCTTGATAAAAGTAAAACAGCAGAAAACTAAATATCTAACAGCAGAGGACAGTTTAAACTCATTTTGTAATATTCATTCCACTACTAAAAATAATGCAATATGATACTGTTTCTATAAATCTGGAAACCAAGTAAAACTCAGTGATACTCTGTTTGGAGATACAAACATATGCGCACACACACACAAAAAAGACACTGTACACAAACTTGAGGATAGTGATTATGGAGGGTGGGAAGAAGCAGCAGCAGAGGAGCACACAGCTAACTTCAAGTGGTAATGGTCTAGTTCTCAAGTTGGGGGTGGGTTTATTTTTGGGCTTCATAATTAAAATTGCTTCTCAACTTAAGATGGGGTACAACCTGATACACCCATCATAAACTAAAAATATCCAGTCAAAACTGCATGTAATACACCTAACTTTCCGAACATCATAGCTTAGTCTAGCTTACCTTCAATGTACTTGAAAGGCTTACATTAGCCTCAGTTGGGCAAAACCATCTAACACAAACCCTACTTTATAATAAAATAGTGAATATCTCACGTAATTTATTAAATATTGTACAGAAATTGAAAACCAGAATGGAGTTCTGGGTGCTCAAAGTATAGTTTCTACTGAATGAATATCACTTTTGCACCACTGTAAAGTCGAAAAATTGTTAAGTTGAACCATGGTAAGTCAGGGACTGTGTGTGTGTGTATGTGTGTGTGTATATACACACACATACATATATATTATATACAGTAATACTAAACATCAAAATGTTAAATTCATGTTCTCAAAAAATATTTAATGAACAGCAAATATGCATACTAATAACATACATTAAAGTGGAAAATACAGTCTCAAAAAGGGTATTTTCATTAGGTGTCCAATTTAGTAAAAATTAGTATTTGCGTATATTTGAATGTGTGTGTGTGTGTTAAGACAGGGATTTGAATATGGGTACTTTTAAATTTCTTCTTTACTATTCCAGAATTTCCTAAATTTCCTACAGGGAAATTTTATTACTTTTATAATCAGGAAAAAAAAGACAAAAACCTTCTAGATGCCCAAGAAGTTCTTGAAAGGGGTTTAATATAGTTATAGTGGAAATAAATATAAATGATTATAACCATGGCATTTTAAAACATGAATATAAAAGGCAAAATATATATCTTTTGAAAACTATTAATACAACTAAGATAGTCAAAAGCTTTACAAAGGTTTGTGTCAAAATGAAGAAGAAGAAATGGGATTTAATGATATGTAAGGACTTGAAATCTATCTGGATCCCTGAAATAAATAACATTAAAAGGAACTGTTCAACGATAAGAGTAATTCTTACATTAGCAGAGAATCCATTAGATTACAATGCACTTTTATATGACTTCCTTTATTTGAGACTCACAAAGGTTTGGAGACATTAAGTAGATATTGTCATCTCTTCTTATACTTCTACCTTCCCTTTAAGAGGGTTATGAGATTTGCTGGCTGGTTGTGGGACGAGTACACTTTCTTGCTTCATTGATGCTGATCTTGACTATGTGGTTCTCTTTAGTCAGTGGAATGATGGTGGACATGGTCTATGCCAGGATTGTGCAGAAGCTGTCAGAAGCATCCATTTCCCTGCTCTCTTGCCGTTTCAGACATGATAATAATAAGCATGCCACACATAGGGACTATCCTTTCAGCCTGGGTCTGAGAGTAAGAAACATAGAACCCAGCCGGCGCAGAGCTGCAGCCGAAGCAGGTATCAGCAGATATGTATTGTACGTGAAAATAAATGTATTATTGTAAGCCACTGTGATTTGGGGGTTGTTATGCAGAAAAATTAACTACATATATGTATCTTATAGTGAGAAAAACTAAGAATCAGATAGGCTAATTGACTTTGGCAAAGTTTTATGTCCGAAAAATAGAGTGTGATCTCAAAACAGTGTGTTTTCCACATACTACATCATGCTTTTTTGGGAGATAAAATAAACTACCAAAGAATTTATAAGGTAAACCAATAATTCTTTTTGCTATTTATCAAGTTCTTGCTGGGGTCTACTGGTCACCTATTCTAAAGTGCTCTAACGTGTTCATTTGGCATCATTTCTCCTCTCTATTGAAGATGAATATTTCACTCAATTTTGCATATTTTCTCTCTCAATGGAATTGAGAACACTAATACTATAGTACGTCATTTCTTTAGAATTTCTATTTTTCAAAATCCTCTCATATGAAATCACATGTATAATGCTATCACTTATCAGGTAAATAGCAAAGGTATCAACGTAACCATAGAGCCCCTTCCCACTCCAAATTCTTTAGCACTAAATTATAACATTATCTATCTCCCTTCTTCAGAAACTGAAAAACTGTGATGAAGTATCTGGAGATGGTGATTCATAGTACTCCATAAAATCAAAAAGTATGAGATCTAGTTGCAGCTGTTAAGGTGACTTGCAAGACTATAAGGATCTCTGGGTTTTACTTCAACACAATGACACCTGAAAGATTTCTTTTGCATATGCAGAGACATTTTCTTTGTCTAGATTTCCAACTCAATGCTTAAAGCTTCTCTCTGACACTGCAGGAGAAAGAGAAACTAAATCATGAGCTACAGCTAGAGATGGTAAATGGAACTTACATCTGTGTATAGGTTTCATTAATTTACAACTTGTAAAATACCAAACCTTCTTTTTTTTCAAAAAAAGTATGACTCTATGAGTGGAGAGGCATAGTGCTAAAGAATTATTGATAGAAAAAAGCCAAGGAAGTCACCTTCCCGTGTGCTGGGATGCTTTTTCCTATGCTCAGAAAAAATCCACGCCAGACCACAACTGACCATAGCAGTTCATGGAGGTCTATTCGCACTTTTTGCTTCTCTCTGCAAAAAAGCAAGAGCAGAGCTCCAAGGCTCTGATGTGTGTTGAATCATTTCCCATCACAAAAACGTTACTTATATTCTGACATTGACTCTACCCTTCCCTATTCTCACTGCCCACAATTATAAAGGTAATTACGATTCCATTATAATTACCGGTGAAACCTTAATTCAATGTTCTGTTTTGCACTTTTAGTGAATATAAAACTATTTACAAGGGGGATTATAGGCTCCATTTAAGACATCTAACTGCATTTTTCTCAGGCCATTGTTTCAACAAAGAATTCACTTTCTCTAGAGATTTTCAAGATCACTCTAATGTATGGGAAAGAAATCCTATACCTCCATTTCACAGATCGGGTAACAAATTGAGGTTGTGTGATGTTTTAACACCACCAATCACAAAATGAATAAGAAACCAAGTATCCTTTCTCTCTCTTATAGGTTTTCTATTATATCAAGCAGTCTTATAGGTTTTCTATTATATCAAGCAGTCTCCTTCATTTCCTTTCTTTCTTTTTTTTTTTTTTTTTTTTTTGGAGACGGAGTCTCGCTCTGCTCGCCCAGGCTGGAGTGCAGGTGGCCGGATCTCAGCTCACTGCAAGCCTCCGCCTCCCGGGTTTAACGCCATTCTCCTGCCCTCAGCCTCCCGAGTACTGGGACTACAGCCCCCCGCCACCTCGCCCGGCTAGCTTTTGTATTATTTTTTAGTAGAGACTGGGTTTCACCGTGTTAGCCAGGGAATGGTCCGATCTCCTGACCTCGTGATCCGCCGTCTCGGCCTCGCCAAAGTGCTGGGATTACAGGCTTGAGCCACCGCGCCCGGCCATTTGTTACCCAATTTCAATAAGAAGCACAGGAAGTTCTTATAACTCTCAATTCAAAGTCTGCACATTAAATGAATGTTTATTATCCTGGTTATTTGGCTAAAGCATGAACACTAGGGACGCTTGCTGCTTCTAATCTTCTGCAGACAGACAATCCAGATAAAATAACCTTGCTAGAATCATCACTAAAACAAGGATAAGTAAGTCTCAAAGAAGGATTTATAGGACTCTCCTGCTAACAAAATGCATAAAGCTTCAGTACAGTTTCTTTTGTGGTATCTACTTTAGTTACTTAGAAATTTTTAATCTCTCCTTCCTTGGGTATGGAGTAGTACCTCAACAGTCACATCCCTCCAGGGATCTTTTTAAATCTAATAATGATACTTATAATGTTAACATTCATGGAATGCTTAGTATGTGTCAGGCACTATGCTAAGCACTACTGGTACATCAACACATATAATTCTCTTAAAAAGTCTACTAAGATGAGGAAATTGAGACTTAGCTATTTTTAAGTAGACTGTAAACTCACACAGGTCAATCCATTGGTAGAGCCCAAAGTTGCAATGACCACTATATCATAACATAATTTTCCTTGATAAAATGCAGTAAAGTATACCTAAAAATTTTAAGTGGATAATGGTTAGGGGAGACTTCAGTTTGCTTGTAATATCTGAATTCTTACAAGAAGGTTATTCATATATTAATAGTGCAATAAAAATGAATTGAAAACATTCTTAGGATAAACATATGTAATTATCAGTGTTATCAGAAAAAATATCCAGCCCCCAGATGGCTTCATTATCTTCCCAAACATTTAATAATGAACAACCTTATACAAACTCTATTATACAACAGAAAAACACGGAGAGCAATTGCCAACATGTTTTATGAGACCTGCATAACATTATACCCAAACCTGACAAAGATCCCTAAAAACAAACAAAAATTACAGATCAATACCTTTTGTAATTACAGACATAAAAGTCTTAAAATATTAGCAAATCAAGCCCAGTGATATGTAATAAGGATAATATATCATAATCAAGTTGCATTTATTCCAAAATGCAAGGTTAGTTTAACACCAAAAAAAATCAATCAATATAATTCAACACAAAGCGGGGGGCGGGGGTGGAGAGGAGACAAATTGTATGAATCATTTCAATCGATGAAGAAAAAAACTATTTGAAACAAAATTTAATGTCTTTTCATGACAAAACCTCTTGGCAAACAAGGAACAAAAGGGAACTTCCCTAATTTACTACAGGATATTTCTACAAGACATAAAGATAATATCATGCTTCATGGTGAAACTGAAATACTGAAAGCATTCTCCCTGATAACACCACTTAGAGCCAAAATAAGACTACAGTTCCTAACCAGTATAGCAGGCAAGATAAAGTAAAAAGACAAAAGGCTCACAAAGAAAGGCGACTGATGTTATTTGCGAATGACATAATTATAAATCAGAAAAGGCAAAATAATTTACAGGCCTACTGTTTAAAGTTAATTTAGCAAGTCACACACACACACACACAAACACACACACACAGCTGGATACAGATATACATAAAAAATTGTATTTCTATATACCAGCAACAAATTAACATAAAATATATTTAAAAGATACCATTTTCAATAGTATCAAATAACAACAAATAGACTAAAGTGATAAGATACAGAGTCCAGATACAGACCCACACATACACGCTCACTTGATTTATGACAAAGCAGTGTACTGGTGAAAGAATAACCTCTTCAGTAAACTGTCTGGGTCAGTTGCATATACATATGAAAACCAAGTAAGTCTTGAGTTCCACCTCACAACCATACACAAGAATCAAACTTAGATGGACTACAAATCTTCTGAAAGGTAAAACAGTAAAGCTTAAAAAAGAAAACAGTACGAGAATATCTTCATAATATTGGGGTTAGCAAAGATTTCTTAAAACATAAGTATTAGCCATACTTACTCCCTCCAAAAAAATCATTTTGGGTATATTAACATTAAGTCACTGTTTATCATAAGACACAAAGGAAAAGGAGAGCTACAGTAGATATTTGCAGTACACGTATCTGACAAGGGATTCATATCCTGAACATATAAAGAACTTCTATAAATCAAAAGGAAAAGGAGATGGCCCAATGGCTAAACACAAAAGAAGACATCCAAAAGCTAAATAAGCATACGAAAAAGTGGCTCAACCTCATAAGTCAACCAGGAAATGCAAATTAAAATGACAATGAGATATCATAACATACCTACCACGATGATTAAACTAAAAAAGACTAAAACACTACTGAATGTTGACAAAGATGTGAAGCAACTGGAAGTTCATACAGTGCTGGCAGGAATATAATTTTTTTAACCACTTTCAAAATTTATTTGGCAGAGTCTACTACAGCTGATCACATACCTACACCATGACCTAGCAATTCCACTCCTAGCAGAAATTCCAGTAGAAATGTACATAATGCTGCTATGAAAATTCTTCTATAGAACAATTTTCATAGCAGCATTATGTATAATAGTCCCAAACTGGAAATAACTCACAGATACTCAGATGCAGGAAGGACGAGACCTTGAGTTATGCAAATCTGCCACTGAAAGAGTGGAGAGCTAGAGGCTGTCTGCTGACCATACTTTCTGTGGCTGGGCAGCAAGGCCCTGGGGGATCTGGATAACAAATCCCTATTTCAACCTCAGGGAGAGACTTAGTTATTAAATTTTTTAATTTTAGTTGCAGTGGTAGAAAGGTAGGGCCAAGCGGGAGTTATATTCCAAAAGTGACAAGTCTTGAGATTTCCTATGACATGTCTAAAAACTCATCTAGGGTCAACAATTCTTTGCAAATCTGAATGGCAGAAAATCTGATTAAGTAAAAGGGGCAAAGAAAATACTGTGATAGAAGGAGGTACACATATCTAAGTTTACTTTAGGAAATACCTCTCAGACAAAAATCTATAAATTATCATGCTTTCTGCAAGGATATGAGCAGCATATTTCTTCCATCCACAGAAAAATCCTCCCTTCCCTAAGAAAAGAACATTATCTGTATTCTCTTTTTGCCACTTGGCACAAGCAGATTTGCAATCTCTTCTTGTTCTCATTCTCAGAGTTATCCGTTTCATTACTGCACTCATTTGTGTATTTATTTGTGTATGTGAGTGTATGTGTGAGAGAAAGAGAAAAAAAGAGAGCGAGACTGTCTATTCAATTAAATAACTTTTAAAAAGTGAGACTGAATAACTTTTCTAATGAAAAATGCCCATTAGGTTACAGGATAATTATAGAATGTGGTTTTCCTGAATTTTTAAATCTGACATTTTCTTCCATTGTCAGCAGCTTAAAGTCTTCTATGGTACACTCTTGTGGTGTAAAAGCGTAATTTTATTTTTACGTGTTAAAGAACTACACATATGACTTAAAAAGAGTTAAGTAGCTATGTGTGGTATATATTGTGCTAATAAGGGAGGAGACCACCCCTCATATTGTCTTATGCCCAATTTCTGCCTCCAAGGGAAGAAGTAAAAACTAAAAGGCAGAAATGAAATCCACAGGTAGACAGCCCGGCGCCGCATCCTGGGCCTGGTAGTTAAAGATCGACCCCTGACCTAACTGGTTCTGTTATCTATAGATTACAGCCATTGTATAGGAATACACTGAAAATCCCTATCTTGTTTTGTTCCGATCCAATTACCAGTGCCTGCAGCCCCCAGTCACGTACCCCCTGCTTGCTCAATCACGACCCTCTCACACGCACCCCCTTAGAGTTGTGAGCCCTTAAAAGGGACAGGAATTGCTCACTCAGGGAGCTCAGCTCTTGAGACTGAAGTCTTGCCGATGTCCCTGGCCGAATAAACCCCTTCCTTCTGTAACTCGGTGTCTGAGTTTTGTCTGCCGATCGTCCTGCTACATTTCTTGGTTCCCTGACCAGGAAGCGAGGTGAATGGTGGATGGAGGAGGCATCTCCTTAGGTGGCTTGAGCCTGCCCTGTGGAACATCTCTGTGGGGTACTCCAACCAGCCCAAGCGACACGGATCCTGAGAGCGCTCCTGGGTAGGCGTTTGCCCTGGTGGGGTGCCTCGCCAGAGCAGTGTGTGGCAGGCCCCCGTGGAGGATCAACGCAGTGGCTGAACACTGGGAAGGAACGGGCACTTGGAGTCTGGACATCTAAAACTTGGTAAAACTAGTCTTCGAAACTTGCCCACTCTGTTTGAGTGGAAGCATGGCCTGATCACCCACGGTGTGCCTTTATCGGCACTTTGGTTTTGGTTTTGATTTGTTTTGAATTACTTGACAGGATCGGTCTTGGGAACTTGCCCACTCCATTTGAGTGGAGGCGTGGCCTGATCACCCACAGCATGCCTTTATTGGCACTTTGGTTTTGGTTTTGATTTGGTTTGAATTGCTTGAGGACTGGTCTTGGGAACTTGCCCACTCCATTTGAGTGGAAGCGTGGCCTGATCACCCATGGTGTGCCTGTACTGGCACTTTGGTTTTTGTTTTTGACTTGACTTGGATTGCTTGATACTTTGGTTTTGGTTTTGACCTGGCTTGGATTTCGGATACTCTGATGTTGGTTTTGATTTCGGTTTGGTGTAAACTACAAAAGTGTGTGCGCGCCCTTTTTACTCATTGTTTTGTGGTGTGCATG
>NW_016805008.1:1434600-1440500 GCF_001698545.2 Rhinopithecus bieti
AAAAAGAACAAAAACAAAAACAAAAAACGAAGTCTTTTAGCACATGTACCACCCCTAGAATTTCCAGTAAACCAACACCAGCCTGAAGATCACTTTCTCATCAAAAGGCAGAAAGAAGAAAACCTCGAGCCAGCCTGAGAAGGACCCTACCTTGTGCTGCTAACCACCAAGACTGATGTTCGTACAGCAAGAAAAAAAAAAAAAGAAGATGGACTCATCACACCCAAGTCAAGAAAGTGCCAACCCCTCGAGTCATGGGCCATAGTCCCAGGGGAAAACTGTCATGCGCGTCCATGTGAAGAGACCACCAAACAGGCTTTGTGTGAGCAGTAAGGCTGTTTATTTCATCTGGGTGCAGGCGGGCTGTGTCCGAAGAGAGTCAGCGAAGGGAGATAGGGGTGGGGCCGTTTTATAGGATTTGGGTAGGTAAAAGAAAATTGCAGTCAAAGCGGGGTTGTTCTCTGGCAGGCAGGAGTGGGAGTCACAAGGTGCTCAGTGGGGTAGCTTTTTGAGTCAGGATGAGCCTGGAGAAGGAATTTCACAAGATAATGTCATCACTTAAGACAGGGACCGGCCATTTTCACTTCTTTTGTGATTCTTAGTTACTTCAGGCCATCTGGGCGTATACCTGCAAGTCACAGGGGAGCACAGGGGATGCAATGGCTTGGCCTGGGCTCAGAGGCCTGACAAAAACCCTACCAAACTAAAGCTAAGAAAAATTTAACTCTTTTAATCTATTCTATTACTCTTTCTTCTTTCCTCATTCTATTGCAGACCATCTAGTTATTAATATAACCAAGTCAATTTCGCCTCAAACTATTGCATTTGATGCTTGCTTTATTACACCCTGTGAGGACTTGCCAAGTCAAAGACAGCTCTCTACTTCAGAAAAGTACTTCTGTCCCTCCTGACTCTCCTCAGATTAGACGTTAGTAAACTAGGACCATTTAATCTGGGGAGATTTCGATTAAATCCCAGTGCCAACCAGGAGCGTTGCCCCCCGATGTACAGCTTTCATGCCATAGTTGGTCCAACATTCTGTGGACCACTAAAGAGCAAGGATGGACTGCCCCAACTGGTTTTTGTAATTTCCCTAAAACCATACATTCATTTTACTAGAGGATCATAGAAGTTAAAGACTTAAAACAAACTTTAGCAATTAAGACAGGATACCAAGATGCAAATGCATGGTTAAAATGGATCAAATATTCCATCTGCACATTAAACAAAAGCAATTGTTATGCTTGCGCACATGACAGGCCAGAGGCCCAGACTGTCCCCCTTCCACTAAGGTGGTCCTCCAGTCGACCAGGTATAGGCTGCATGATAGTTCTTTTCCAGGATTCTACAGCCTGGAGTAATAAGTCATGCCATGCTCTCTCTGCTATATCCCAAAGTCCCTGCGGGTCAGCCCCTGAGGGCTATCCAGCTTCTGTCTCCCAACACTAAGTTCACTTCGTGTCTCTCACAGCAGGGAGGAAACTTAGCATTCCTTGGAGCCTTGAAAGGATGCAGTGAGCTTAAGAATTTTCAAGAACTTATCAATCAGTCAGCCCTTGTTCATCCCCGAGCGAATGTGTGGTGGTATTGTAGTGGACCTTTACTGGGCACTCTGCTGAATAACTGGAGTGGCACTTGTACTTTAGTCCAGTTGGCTATCCTTTCACCCTGGCATTTTCATCAACCAGAAGGAAAAATAATAACAATAATAAGACATCATAAAGTGAGAGAAGCCCCTTATGGGTCTTTTGACTCTCATGTCTATTTAGACACAATTAGAGTCCCACGAGGAATACCAGATCAATTTAAAGATTGAAATCAAATAGTTGCAGGATTTGAGTCAATATTTTAGTAGGTGACAGTTAATAAAAATGTGGATTAAACTACATCTATTACAACCAACAGCAACAAGCTTTTCATGAGTTAAAAGAAAAACTCATGTCAGCCCCAGCCCTGAGGCTACCTGACCTGACAAAACTCTTTACACTCTATGTGTCAGAAAGAGAAAAAAAATGGCGGTTGGAGTTTTAACCCAGACTGTGGGGCCTGGCCAAGGTCAGTGGCCCATCTCTCAAAACAACTAGACAGAGTTTCCAAAGGCTGGCCTGCAGGTCTAAGGGCCCTAGCAGCAAAGGCCCTGTTAGCACAAGAAGCAGATAAACTAACCCTTAGTCAAACCTGAATATACAGCCCCCCCATGCTGTGGTAACTTTAATAAATACCAAAGGACATCATTGGTTAAAAAATGCTAGATTAACCAAGTACCAAGGCTTCCTATGTGAAAACCCCACATAACCACTGAAGTTTGAAACACCCTAAACCCCACTACCTTGTTCCCGGTATCAGAGAGCCCAGGTGAACATAATTGTGTAGAGGTGTTGGACTCAGTTTATTCTAGCAGGCCCAACCTCCGAGACCATCCTTAAACATCAGTAGACTATAAGCGGTACGTGGATGGGAGCAGCTTCACCAACCCCTGAAAAGTGACTCTGAAGAAGACGATAAGCCCTGCTCCAGTCACACCCGGAAGCTGACTGGTCCACGCACTGCCGAAGCATGAGGAAACTCATCGCAGGACTCATTTTCCTTAAAATTTGGACTTGTACAGTAAGGACTTCAACTGACCTTCCTCAGACTGAGGGCTGTTAACAGTGTGTACATTAAGTCACTGAGGTAGGACAAAAGGTTGCTACGGTCCTATTATTTTACGGTTATTATAAGCGTACTGGAACTCTAAAAAAAAAAAAACACTTGTTTGTATAATATTATTCTATACAAGGTACGTAGCCCAGGAAATGACCAACCTGATGTGTGTTATGACCCATCTGAGCCTCCCATGACCACAGTTCTTAAAATAAGATTAAGGACTAAGGACTGGTGGGAGCTCATAAATGATATGAGTAAAGTGTTAGCCAAAACAAAACAAAACAAAAAGGCTACCCAAACAAGTCACCTTAAAATTTGATGCCTGTGCTGTCATTAATAGTAATAAGTTAGGAATAAGGTGTGGTTCTCTTAGTTAGAAAAGAGGCTAAATGGCAGAAAATAAGTACATCTGTCATAAATTAGGACTGTGTGAAAATAAATGTAAATACTGGTCTTGTGTCATTTAGGCCACTTGAATAAAAGAAAAAAAATGATGAAGAGGATCCAGTCCACCTTCAGAAAGGAAAAAATTGCCCTTCCTGTACTAAGGGACAATGTAACCCCTTAGAGCTAGAAACAAAAAGGGAACGTGTAACCCTAAAAATTGATGGAGCTGACTGGATCTTCAAGTAAATATTATGGTTTGAAAAAAAGTTTATAAACGCTGTCCTGAGCCAGTATCAAATCTTCTATGATAAACTAAATGTGCCAGTACCAGAAATTCTAGGAAAAACAAGAAATTTGTTTTTGCAATTAGCCGAGCATGTAGCACAGTCTCTCAATGTCACTTCATGTTATGTATGTGGAAGAACTGTAATAAGAGATCAATGGCCATCGGAAGCCCGAGAATTAGTACCTACAGACCCAGTTCCTGATGAATTCCCAGCTCAAAAGAATCACCCTGATAATTTCTGGGTCCTAAAAGCCTCAATTAGTGGATAATATTGCATAGCTAGAAAAGGAAAAGAATTCACTCAGCCCATAGGATGACTTAGTTGTCTGAGACAGAAACTGTAAAATGGTACCACAAAAACAGTCACTTGGTGGAGTTCGAATCACACAGAGAGAAATGCATTTAGCAAATTCCCAAAGTTGCAAACTGTGTGAACCCACCCGGAGTCCCACCGGGACTGGACAGCCCCCACTAGACTGTATTGGATATGTGGGCATAGAGCTTACAACAAATTACCTGACCAGTGGGCAGGTAGTTGTGTTATTGGCACTATTAAACCACCTTTCTTCCTACTGCCCATAAAAACAGGCGAACTCCTGGGCTTCCCTGTCTGTGCTTCTCACAAAAAGAGAAGAATAGCTATAAGAAATTGAAAAAATGATAAATGGCCCTCTGAGAGAATCATACAATATTATAGGCCTGCTACTTGGGCACAAGACAGCACAAGACAGCTTATGGGGATACCAGACCCCCATTTACATGATCAACCGAATCACACGGTTACAAGCTGTCTTAAAAATAATCACTATAAAACCGGCAGAGCCTTGACTATTCTGGCCTGGCAAGAAACTCAGATGAGAAATGCTATCTATCAAAATAGATTGGCTCTCGACTACTTATTAGCAGCTGAAGGAGAGATCTGTAGGAAATTTAACCTTACTAGTTGCTGCCTACACATAGATAATCAAGGGCAAGTAGTTGAAAACATGGTTAGAGATATGACAAAACTGGCACATGTGCCTGTGCAAGTATGGCATAGATTTGATCCTGGGGCCATGTTTAGAAAACGACTCCCAGCGCTAGGAGGATTTAAAACCCTTATAATAAGAGTTATAATAGTAATAGGAACCTACTTACCGCTCCCTTGTTTGCTACCTCTACTTCTTCGAATGATAGCTTCATCGCTACCTTAGTTCGCCAAAATGCCTCAGCACAAATGTACTATATAAATCACTATCGATCTGTCTTGCAAGAAGACATGGATAGTGAAAATGAAAGTGAGAACTCCCACTAATAAAATGAGTGACAGTCTCAAAGAGGGGAATAAGGGAGGAGACCACCCCTCATATTGTCTTATGCCCAATTTCTGCCTCCAAGGGAAGAAGAAGTAAAAATTAAAAGGCAGAAATGAAATCCACAAGCAGACAGCCCGGTGCCACACCCTGGGCCTGGTAGTTAAAGATCGACCCCTGACCTAACTGGTTCTGTTATCTATAGATTACAGACATTGTATAGGAATACACTGTGAAAATCCCTATCTTGTTTTGTTCCGATCTAATTACCAGTGCATGCAGCCCCCAGTCACGTACTCCCTGCTTGCTCAATCAATCACGACCCTCTCACACACACCCCCTTAGAGTTGTGAGCCCTTAAAAGGGACAGGAATTGCTTACCTAGGGAGCTCGGCTCTTGAGACTGAAGTCTTGCCGATGCCCCCGGCCGAATAAACCCCTTCCTTTTGTAACTCGGTGTCTGAGGAGTTTTGTCTGTGGCTCATCCTGCTACACTGTATTTGTTGCAGGCAATGTGGGAATAATCATGATCACTGGAAATATATGTTTCCTCAGGGATGTTCCTGCTTTCTAGAAATTCCTCACATAGAGAAAAATAAAACATTATACATCATCGGCAAGGAAGGCGATGATAATCACTGGTATTCTCACACCTACCTATCACATAATTGAAACTGGAGATCTATAATCTCTAAATATAATACCTTTTAGTGAAATAATTATATTTCTAACATGCTCAAAGACTATCTTTACTGAAACTAAAGCGTTTTCATATGTTGACTCAGACCTATTATTCATGCTTACTCCATTAACACCCCCTTTCATATGGCCACATTGATCTTCTGAGTGAGAATTTCCAGGCTTTAGAAGGAGTTACAAGCAAAGAGAAGAGATTTGGCAAGTCAGACAGGGAGTGAATCAGGCTTCTGTGAGAATGTGGGAACACCCAGATGTCAAATGAGAATTTAATTATTTTATAAGATGCTGAGTAACTACAGTGGAACACCAGAACAGGTGACCCCAATGGTACTCCCAACTTCAGAAATGTACGAACCAAAACTTGGATCTCATACTGATAAAACTCCCCACTTCCTCCTAGCTCAAAAAACCCTAAAAACAATAGAGGTTTCTCCTGCATATTTGAAAAACCAAGAAACATAAATTGTTACTTGGTAGAAGGAAACAAAATAATTAATGGGATAAAAACCATAGAGGTAAACTTTGTTAGAATATTAAGAAATTTTTTTTTTTTTTTTTTTGAGAGGGAGTCTCGCCCTGTCGCCCAGGCT
>NW_016805008.1:1441521-1443575 GCF_001698545.2 Rhinopithecus bieti
ATATATATATTATTATATATTATATATATAGATTATATATTTATTTTTGCTCATGGATGCAAGAAACCTACCAACATATCCTAACTAACAACCAGAGTATAAGTCTTAACAAAGACTCTTTATTCCTAAATTATAACAATTTATACATCCCTGCAGGTCAAAAATATTTAGAGAAGCTAAATTTTATTAATACCCACTTATATTGCATCCATGGCAGAAGGTCAAATCAAGTTACCCTTTCCACTGCTTTGGAATGAGAGGGAAAAATCCTCTATTGTTTCTAGAGGATACAGATTTGTCTATAATATGAGAAAGCCTACCATTGTAACTTTCTGCAGGATTTGGCTTCCAATTCTAAGAGACTTAGATCTAATATAGCAATTCCGTGGTCCCTCTAGGTTCATTTAAATGGAATTCTACCTGCTGATTAAAGGAGGCCTCTCTTCTTTCTCTCAGGTTTTGGCTCTCACTGTGACTAGAGAGGCCCAGGGGCTCAATACTATTGCAATGATTCCATCCTTAGCACAATGACTCTTCCAGAATTGTTTCCTGCTGTGAATCACTCAAGGCAACGCTTATACAGTTTATTTATGTTAAAACAAAATCCGATGGCTTGGAGTTGAAATTTAAAGTTTAAGGTTCTTTTTACAACTGCACTCTAAGTCAGACACTAAATGAATAGGTAAGTATTAAAAAGCAGTGCAGTAAATCAAAGGTTTGAGATAATTAGAAACACATGCTGTAATACTTCCAAGGCGTTTTAAAAATAATCTCTTTATCTAAATTCCTTGTAATGAATCTGAAGATTTACATAATTATTAATACTAGAGACATTTTGGTGGAATGAAGGGGATAACTACCCAACATCTTTTAAAACAACAAAGTAGGAAACATTTAATTATAATTTGGAAAAAAATCTACTTAAGTCATTAATCAAAATTCTAATTACAATATCCACAGGGCATTAAAGCATGTTAGAACATTTTTTCATTGCATTAAATACCTAATATTAAATCACTATAATGCACAATCGTTTAGTAATAAGTACTGCATAATTGAAGAAAAGGGCCTAAGTAGGGTTTAGTTGAAAACTGATTTCACATTTTCTGCTCTTCTTTATTTCTAGAGAACAGGAATAAATATTATTAATGATTATTTGGTTTCCATTGTGATTAAAAAAAAAAACTTGCCTTGAAAAAAAATCATGCTCTTGATAAAGACTAATAGGATTGATGATTTTAGAAGCCACTTTCCTTTGGGTCAATACATGAAGTTGAGACACTAATTGTACAAATAAACAACAGACAACAGCCAGCTCATATACAAATATATAACTGTGACCCACCATCTGCAGCAGCCAGACCAGGAAGCAAAACCACAGCCTCTGTATCAATCAGCCCCGAATAGGGTTTAATCAATGACTGCTGGCTTTTCCACTTTTGCGTGCCACCCACTTCCAGTGCAGGACCAACCAGACAAAGCCAAATATCCTCCCCTCCCTTAACCAGCCAGTCACATATTATATCCTGCTTCTAGTTTAGCCCACCTGAAGATTACTAGCCATATCTGAACATACAGTAAATCTTCCCTTTTTTCCACTAAAAATCATTTAAATTTCCCTACCTGCTTTTGAGTCTTTGCCAAACGGAGATGACGGTGGCTGACTCCCTTGCTATACAGTAAGCTCTGAATAAATAGCCTTTGCTTGGTCTCACTTGGATGGTCTCCATTTATTTTAACAAAGTCAAAGGTTTGCTTTTATAGTAAAAGAAAACTCAAAAGATAGAATATTCTTCCTCAAGAAACAGCATTAAATATTTCTTTAGCAATTTAAAATTAATCAAAATTACAGAAAGTGAAAATTTATATGAATATGCATTCACCTTTTCTATTTCTCCAGAAATATGGAACATGGAGAATTCTTTGGCAGCTCAACTTCAACTTTTGTTATATTCAACTCAGCAACTTTCAATTGATTCGTTTAAAAATTTAAAAAGTTTATATGTTACTATAAGGAATTAAAAAATTTTTAATTATGTAGGAAAATATTATCC
>NW_016805008.1:1447229-1454326 GCF_001698545.2 Rhinopithecus bieti
TCATTAGCTCCTTATTTTCCCAAGCCAGTATATACATTTATTTTTAAATAAGCTAAATAAAGAATTCACCTGACCCTAAAGTTGTATTTCCCAATTGCTATATCTGAAAGACTTAAAAGAAAGAGGAGTTTGTAAAATACTAGACACAAAGATCAAACCATCTAAAGAAGAATTCTAAAAAAGCAATCAAATATGACTTTGGTCAATAGTTTTTACCACAAAGATCTAAATACAAAATGATATCTACATATTCTAAAAAATAATGAAAAAAACCTTTATCTGATACTTTGGAATGCTGGCCATAAAACTTAATTTTATAATTAAAATTAATTTGACAGAATATATCCTCATAAGATTGAGGCCTACAGAATGGCACGAGAATAAGGGTTCAACTTTCAACTCGTTAATTCTTTCCCAAATCAGAAGGACATTGATTATTTAAAACTCAGGATTCTGATGATGGCAACACTGGTCTGTTATAGAATTTGACCTGTACATAGTTTTGTAAAAGAGTATGTGTTAGCAGCTACATTTATATTCTTAAATTACTCCTATTAATGCAAAATCAATGACTGCAAACTATAAAATTCCTATTAGACTTCAAATGAGATGTCTGACTTTCAGACTTTACTTAGCTTGAAAGTAAACAAATTAAACTTGCTTCCTTGTGGGATTAAGCTGTACTTGAGAGTTGCTAACTATACAATTATTTTATTTTAACACATCATTCTAACCAGAATCACAATAATAGTGAATTTTAATTTTATGAAAAGAATTTGTTCTGACAAAGCCAAAAAATCAGAAATCACATTTTGCAAATAACTTCCAGAAGATTTCGCTTAATCAGTGAAGAAGAAATTCTTACTAATATATTTTAGATATGAGAGCTATACAAAGAATTCACCTGCAATGCAATCATTTAATAGTTGTCCTCTATAACGAGTAGGTAAATGGACTACAGGATTTGTCCACTTACCTTGAATAGAGTTTGTTTATAGCTGTTCACAGTGTAGTAAGACCTCTGTTGTTCTCACCCTATCCTGGGACTGTTCTAGGAGTCTAGCTTACTTCCTACCTGGTCTAAGACACAGTTGTACAAGCTCAAATCCAGACATTCTAAGAATAAATTAGCTTCTAAGACATTCTGAAAACAGCAATGTTTGTTAGATTTTTTGGGGGGTGGGGGGAAGCAGACACTGGATCACGCTTTCAGAGTGATAAGCTTCACTAGAACCTTGTTCCATAATGCTGGGGACTTATGTCCAACCTTCTCCAAGGATGAAAATTCTCCTTCAGTCTTTTCATCTAGATGTCTCTTTAGCCCCTTTTGTAGAGATATTTACACTACTACTGGAAGAATATTACCTAGTTACCTATCAACTTATTCTGAAGTCATTACAGTTGACCCTTGAACAATGCAGAGGCTGGTCGTTAGGGGCACCAATCACTTTGTGCAGTAGAAAATCCATGTATAAGTTTTGACTCCTTAAAATTTAACTACTAACAGCTTACTTTTGACTAGAAATGATACTGATAATATAAACAACACGTATTCCTTATGTTATATGTATTATATACTGCATTCTTACAACAAAGTAAACTAGAGAAAAGAAAATGTTATTAACAAAATCATAAGAAAGAAAACATACATTTACTATTCATTAAGTGGAAGTGGATCACTAAAAGATCTTCATCCTCATTGTCTTCATGTGGAGTAAGAGGAGTGGTTGGTCTTGCTGTCTCAGAGGTGGCAGAGGCAGAAGGGGAAGAGGAGGTGGAAGAGGACGCAGAATAGCAGGAATACTGGGTGTAACGTTTATTGGGAAGTCTGCCTATAGTGGACCTGTGCAGTTCAAACCCTGATTTTACAGGCTACTAGGCAGAAGGGACTTGCCTTGTCTCAGATTAACCTTGTCTTTGGACTTGGACTTTTGGGGTTAATGCTGGAATGAGTTAAGACTTTGGGGACTGTTGGGAAGGCATGATTATGTTTTGAAATGTTAAGGACATGAGATTTGGGAGAGGCCAGGGGCAGAATTATACGGTTTAGCTTTGTGTCCCCACCCAAATCTCATCTTGAATTGTAATCCCCAAGTGTTAAGGGAGGAACCTGGTGGGAAGTGACTGGATTATGGGTATGGTTTCCCCATGGGGTTCTTGTGAAAGTGAGTGAGTTTTCACGAGATCTGATGGTTTTGTAACTGTCTGGCATTTCCCCTGCTCACTTCTTCTCCTTCCTACGGCCTTGTAAAGAAGATGCCTTGCTTCCCCTTGGCCGTCTGCCATGATTGTAAGTTTCCTAAGGCCTCCACAGCCATGCTGAACTATGAGTCAGTTATACCTCTCCTTTATAAATTACCCAGTCTTGGGCAGTTCTTTATAGCAGTACGAAGACGAACTAATACAACAGTATTTATCAAATTGTAACTAGAAAGGAAGTAGAAACTTGATACAATGGGTGAATTAATCTGGTCTAATCCCCAAATCTTATTAAATATGACTTCTTGATTATTTTATCATTTATTTATTTAGAGATGGAGTTTTGCTGTGTCATCCAGGCTGGAGTGCAGTGGTGCAATCTTGGCTCACTGCAAACTCTGCCTCCGGGGTTCAAGCAATTCTCCTGCCTCAGCCTCCTAAGTAGCTGGGATTACAAGCGTGTGTTACCATGCCCAGTTAATTTTGAACTTTTAGTAGAGACGGGGTTTCACTGAGTTGGCCAGGCTGGTCTTGAACTCCTGACCTCATGATTTACCCACCTCGGCCTCCTAAAGTGTTGGTATTACAAGCGTGAACCATGGCACCTGGCCAGCATTTTATTTTAATCACGTGTATCGAATAGATTATCTAAGAGCACTTCCAGGCTGCTTTCTGTTTTGCCATGCAGCAGAGCTCTGACCTATCTTATAACTCTAATCTGTTGGTATGGTCATGGAATTCCTATTCATCTAAACATAGTATGATTTCCCAGAAAATCTTCCGAGAAAATACCCCACAACACCAGGCAAATATCATGTCTTCCAAATCACTCTTTTAAAGATCTTTGCTTCACTTTTGGACCAGATTATATTATTCAGTTATTCAACAACAATTTGTTAAATCCTTATTAAGACGAAAATGCTGAAAACTGAATCCTACTGCCCTTCTTTAATAATTTTAATAATTGGGAGTACCCCTAACCCTGAAGTTTCCTTATAACATTTTTTTTTTTAAGATAATGTGTTCCCTCTTTGATACCTTATTGTCAGTCCTAATCGTGACTTTCAGTTGCGGTAGTACACGTTCCACTTCTAGGCTCCATTCCGCAGCATCTGTTGTGGATTCCAAAATATCTTCTTGTTTGGCAGTCTCGTTCATATCCTAAGAAAGGAAAGATATCACAAGATTGAGAGTTTATAAAAGAAATGGTAAAATTTGAGGCATTTTAGCAGTACTGCACAATTTAAATCAAGAATTGGTAGTGTTAAAATTATAGTGGAAGAAATTCTTTTCTGTCTTCCTACAATGTTGAAAGAAAATAATGCACCAACCTGGTAGAATAGCAAAATACATATTAAAAAAGAAGTAAATATATGATTCAACTATTTTACAAGGAAAATGTTTCTGAGACATCAGATAGAACTCAATAGGAATACCATCAAATGGACCAACAAGCCATTTAGGTATGTTAATTGGTAACAGTAGAAAAGATGTTTGGTAAGAAAACTCACTCATGTTTGGTAAGAAAACACTTAAATCAGGCATGGTGGCGGGTGCCTGTAGTCCCAGCTACTCAGGAGGCTGAGGCAGGAGAATGGCGTAAACCCAGGAGGCGGAGCTTGCAGTGAGCCAAAATTACGCCACTGCACTACTCCAACCTGGGTGACAGAGCAAGACTCTGTCTTGAAAAAAAAAAAGAAAGAAAGAAACACTTAAATTTATTATACTGAAATACAAACCCCAAATCTGAAAGACAAAATATAAAAAACTTCCAGAAGGAAAGAATTGCTATTTACAAAATTTGTATTCATAATTGAAGTGATAATTTATTAGGTCAAATTATAATATAGCTTAAAGGGTAATTTAATATAGACATATTTGAACTCAAATAGGGAGGGGCCAAATTTCTGCATTTGGTTTCTACATTGGAATAATAAAATCCATCATAATTGTTTTTGAATTACAAAAAAAAGGCCCACTNAGAACTCCCACTAATAAAATGAGTGACAGTCTCAAAGAGGGGAATAAGGGAGGAGACCACCCCTCATATTGTCTTATGCCCAATTTCTGCCTCCAAGGGAAGAAGAAGTAAAATTAAAAGGCAGAAATGAAATCCACAAGCAGACAGCCCGGTGCCACACCCTGGGCCTGGTAGTTAAAGATCGACCCCTGACCTAACTGGTTCTGTTATCTATAGATTACAGACATTGTATAGGAATACACTGTGAAAATCCCTATCTTGTTTTGTTCCGATCTAATTACCAGTGCATGCAACCCCAGTCACGTACTCCCTGCTTGCTCAATCAATCACGACCCTCTCACACACACCCCTTAGAGTTGTGAGCCCTTAAAAGGGACAGGAATTGCTTACCTAGGGAGCTCGGCTCTTGAGACTGAAGTCTTGCCGATGCCCCGGCCGAATAAACCCCTTCCTTTTGTAACTCGGTGTCTGAGGAGTTTTGTCTGTGGCTCATCCTGCTACACTGTATTTGTTGCAGGCAATGTGGGAATAATCATGATCACTGGAAATATATGTTTCCTCAGGGATGTTCCTGCTTTCTAGAAATTCCTCACATAGAGAAAATAAAACATTATACATCATCGGCAAGGAAGGCGATGATAATCACTGGTATTCTCACACCTACCTATCACATAATTGAAACTGGAGATCTATAATCTCTAAATATAATACCTTTTAGTGAAATAATTATATTTCTAACATGCTCAAAGACTATCTTTACTGAAACTAAAGCGTTTTCATATGTTGACTCAGACCTATTATTCATGCTTACTCCATTAACACCCCTTTCATATGGCCACATTGATCTTCTGAGTGAGAATTTCCAGGCTTTAGAAGGAGTTACAAGCAAAGAGAAGAGATTTGGCAAGTCAGACAGGGAGTGAATCAGGCTTCTGTGAGAATGTGGGAACACCCAGATGTCAAATGAGAATTTAATTATTTTATAAGATGCTGAGTAACTACAGTGGAACACCAGAACAGGTGACCCCAATGGTACTCCCAACTTCAGAAATGTACGAACCAAAACTTGGATCTCATACTGATAAAACTCCCCACTTCCTCCTAGCTCAAAAAACCCTAAAACAATAGAGGTTTCTCCTGCATATTTGAAAACCAAGAAACATAAATTGTTACTTGGTAGAAGGAAACAAAATAATTAATGGGATAAAACCATAGAGGTAAACTTTGTTAGAATATTAAGAAATTTTTTTTTTTTTTTTTTTGAGATGGAGTCTCGCTCTGTCGCCCAGGCTGGAGTGCAGTGGCCGGATCTTAGCTCACTGCAAGCTCCGCCTCCCGGGTTTACGCCATTCTCCTGCCTCAGCCTCCCGAGTAGCTGGGACTACAGGCGCCCGCCACCTCGCCTGGCTAGTTTTTTGTATTTTTTTAGTAGAGACGGGGTTTCACTGTGTTAGCCAGGATGGTCTCGATCTCCTGACCTCGTGATCCGCCCGTCTCGGCCTCCCAAAGTGCTTGGATTACAGGCTTGAGCCACCGCGCCCGGCCGTAGACTATTAAGAAACTTTTTATAAAACTCAGTGATAGAACCACTTTAATATAATTGATTAGAAAATGAGTCAAGCCAACAAAAGTACATTTTGTAGGAAGGTCCATATGACAAAGGCTTTATGCTTCAATTCATAGTTCATATTAAGTAATTTTAAAAAACAAATCATTCTTTGCAATAATAAAATATTTAGGTAGTCTAGAAATTTTAATTATAATCAATGTGTATTAATTCACTGCTTTCAATCACAAATGTCTAGTTGAGGTGTATCAGCAGTGAGGCATCAGCAACTTCCCTCTGCAGTATTTATATAACATGGAGTCTATTGGTTATTTCCTTAAAACTGCTACCACTGTTGATGCTCTTTAGTTACAACTGATGGTAATCTCTAAAGCAAAAACAGTCATTCTCTTATTTCAACTTATGATAAATGGAAACTTTCTCTGATCCAGTTGAAACATTTACCACACTCAGGGTAAACAGGAAGGAAGGAATCATCAACTATCTTTAAACACAGAATATCCTGAATGTTCAACAAGACTATGACAGAAGCAACTACAAATCTTTTTTAGTTGCTTAAGAATAGCTGGGTTTTTCTCCAACCCTTTACTGTATTTTTACATGTATAATTTTAAGCACAATATTCCCACAACTTTGATCTCTGTCCAGGATCCACATGAAACAAACAGCTGACCTTGCAATACAACTTTAAGTCCACAAAATAACACTTGTTTACAAATACAACAGCCCAAAACAACATTCTGTTTTGTGTAGTCTCTTAAAGAAAGCTTGTCTGTGAAAGTCCATCAGTGAATAGTTCCCCTCATTCTCTGAGACGTCATGGCAGTTGAGTAATCATACAAGCTGCTCTAAAAATGTATGTGTGTCTAGTTAATTTAGGCTGTTTATTTTGATAGCATTCACCTCTTTCTGATTATAGCAGGTGTTTTAAGAATACATTCGCTGAAAATTGTATTTTGTTTAAATAACAGCAGCATGTACATTTATGGCCTTACTATATTAAAAAGCATTTATTGTCTGGCAGCAATAGATACAATTACAAACATTTGTGACAGTAATTGGAGCTATTATTCCTGCATCGAGCCACATGGAGACCGACTTATTGCCACCTGTATTTACATTTGTTACTGGTAATTGTAAAAGCTAATTTTTTTTATTTGGCACCTTGTTTTTCTTTAAATTACGTGAATATTTCTCAACAGAAGGTCTACCAGAAAATCTGTAAGAATTATAACTGTAGTTTCTCCATTATTCAAATAACAGGCAGAGTACCATTTTAATAACGATTATATACACAAAAAGTATTCCCATATTCTAGGCCACAGATTATATATAATATATATATTATTA
>NW_016805008.1:1457931-1500081 GCF_001698545.2 Rhinopithecus bieti
CGACGTGGATTTTTTTTTTTTTTTTTTTTTTTTGAGACAGAGTTTCGCTCTTGTTGCCCAGGCTGGAGTGCAATGGCGCAATCTCAGAGCACCACAACCTCCCGCTCCCAGGTTCAAGGGATTCTCCTGCCAGCACTAGGATTTAAAGCAGGAATGGATAAGCTAATTCTACTGTTTTATGCAAATATAGTTGGTTTTATGCAAATATAGTTGGGTTTATGATTAGGGCTGCCCTTATTTATAAACTACTAACCCCTGAGCCTTGAAAGGAAGAGATAATCACCAGCTGCCAGTCTTTTAGTTGTGCAAGAAAAAGGCCTAGACATTGAGAACCTGTTTTCTGGAGTGGTTCCATCGATGCTTTATCCCTGAAGTCTAGAAGTATCTTGTCAGTAAGGGACTGCCCTTTAAAGTTTTTTGATATTGAACCATGCCCCTGGTTACCCAGAGCCCCATGAGTTCAACACTGAAGGCACTGAAGTGGTCTAGTTGCCCCCAAACACAAAGTCTCCAATTCAGCCAGTAGATCGGGGGTCAAAAGGACCTTTAAGTCTTATTACACATAGTACTCTATGGAAAGAATTGTCGACACTGTGGATCCCCAAAAGAGGGAACATCATAAAAGTCTGGAAGGATTATATCAAAGAAGATACTATTGTTGTTACGGAAAAAGCTGTGAAAGTCATCAAGTCTTAAACAAATTCCTGCTGAAGAAAACTGTGCCAGATGTTGTGCATGGCTTCACAGGATTTATGACAGAGACAATCAAGGAAATCATGAAAGAGATTGTGGCTATGCCAAAAGAAATTGTTGGTGAGTTTCAAAATATGGATTTTGGAGAAATTCAAGAGTTAATAAACATACCAGAGGAAATTAATAGGAGATGACTTGATGGAGATAAGTGCTTCCAAACCGTGACAAACAATGAGGAGGAAGACAAAGAAGTAGTACCAGAAAACAAATTTGATACTGGACAGTCTGGCAGAAGGGCTCTGATTATTCAAGACTACTTTGGACTTCTTTTATAACGTGGACCCTTCTATTAAAAATTAAAGCAAATTGTGGAAGAATTGGTACGATACAGAAATGTTTTTAAAGAAATGAAAAGCAAAAAAAGCCAGAAATTTGAATGCATTTCCGTAAAGTTATACCAGTGTGCCTGCCTCTCCTGCCTCCCCTTCCTCTTCCTCCACCTCTTCTGCCTCTGCCACCCCTGAGACAGCAAGATCAACTCCTCCTCTAGTCCGTACTCCTTCCTCAGCCTTCTCAATGTGAAGACAATGGAGATGAAGACCTTTATGATGATTCACTTCCGCTTAATGAATAGTAAATATATTTTCTCCTTATGATTTTTTTTAACATTTTCTTTTCTCTAGCTTATTTTATTGTAAGAATACAGAGTATAATACATACAACATACAAAATATCTGTTAATTGTTTATGTTATTAGTAAGGTGTCTAGCCAACAATAAGCTATTAGTAGGTAAGTTCTGAAGTGTCAAGAGTTAAAATGCACAGGGGTTGGCATCCCTAACCTTCATGTTGTTCAAGGGTCAACTGTAATTACCAGGAACATTATAATCAATGCCAAAAAAATGAACCATTAATATGGTCCATTCAAATCAGCATAAAACAAAAATTCTTTATCTTCAGCTGCGAAGCATACTACTTGTATTCTTGGCAACATTTACTTCCCTAATTGTATTCTGTTTAAGCTAATATTAAAATTAGTTTGCATTCTTTGAGAACTGGCAATAGTAGCAAGTGGTGCCAGACAATAGGGATAGGCTAGTTTTGCAATAAAAACCTTGTTGCAATATTATGGTGAATATACAAAATAAAATATTGGTATATGATAATATCTCATCAAAGCACATACATTAAAATATATAAAAAGAATAGAGGAGGAGATTTACTTTTCTGTAATTCCCTGCTAGGAAGCATAAAAAGAATAAATGTGTGAGAGAAGGCTGCTCTGCCTATGGAGTAGCCATTATTTTGTTTCTTTACTTCTCTAATAAACTTGTTTTCATGTAAGTTAAAAAAAAAAAAAAGGAGTGTCTGAGCCTACCATGGCTCAGAAGGCTGCCCGATTCAAAAAAAAAGTGTGAGAGAAAAAAGCAAAACACATATTTGATCCAGAGCCAAATAAATATGGGACTTATTTACTACCAAATTTAAATAACAGAGGTCCTTTACTTTTGTCTCTCTCACCTCTAAACCACTTCAAAATTAATCCAACACTGACCAGTAAAACCCACTGACCCCAAAATAATACATTTCTTTTCCTCTCTTTTCTTTAAAACACACAAGTGAAATCTCTAGATGTCCTGGATAGCCTGTGTTGAGTGAAAGGTTATTATTTTGGCCAAAGGGAAAAGAAAGGTTTTGATTTTGGTAGAGTGAGGAGTGGAGAAGGAAAAGGTCGACCATGATGCTGGAGTACACCTCTTCCGGAGGAGAATGAGTCTGTGAGAAGAGAGCTCATATGTAACCAGATGGTTTATTTTTATTTCTGAGACATAAGAAACTTTTCATTAGCTCCTTATTTTCCCAAGCCAGTATATACATTTATTTTTAAATAAGCTAAATAAAGAATTCACCTGACCCTAAAGTTGTATTTCCCAATTGCTATATCTGAAAGACTTAAAAGAAAGAGGAGTTTGTAAAATACTAGACACAAAGATCAAACCATCTAAAGAAGAATTCTAAAAAAGCAATCAAATATGACTTTGGTCAATAGTTTTTACCACAAAGATCTAAATACAAAATGATATCTACATATTCTAAAAAATAATGAAAAAAACCTTTATCTGATACTTTGGAATGCTGGCCATAAAACTTAATTTTATAATTAAAATTAATTTGACAGAATATATCCTCATAAGATTGAGGCCTACAGAATGGCACGAGAATAAGGGTTCAACTTTCAACTCGTTAATTCTTTCCCAAATCAGAAGGACATTGATTATTTAAAAACTCAGGATTCTGATGATGGCAACACTGGTCTGTTATAGAATTTGACCTGTACATAGTTTTGTAAAAGAGTATGTGTTAGCAGCTACATTTATATTCTTAAATTACTCCTATTAATGCAAAAATCAATGACTGCAAACTATAAAATTCCTATTAGACTTCAAATGAGATGTCTGACTTTCAGACTTTACTTAGCTTGAAAGTAAACAAATTAAACTTGCTTCCTTGTGGGATTAAGCTGTACTTGAGAGTTGCTAACTATACAATTATTTTATTTTAACACATCATTCTAACCAGAATCACAATAATAGTGAATTTTAATTTTATGAAAAGAATTTGTTCTGACAAAGCCAAAAAATCAGAAATCACATTTTTGCAAATAACTTCCAGAAGATTTCGCTTAATCAGTGAAGAAGAAATTCTTACTAATATATTTTTAGATATGAGAGCTATACAAAGAATTCACCTGCAATGCAATCATTTAATAGTTGTCCTCTATAACGAGTAGGTAAATGGACTACAGGATTTGTCCACTTACCTTGAATAGAGTTTGTTTATAGCTGTTCACAGTGTAGTAAGACCTCTGTTGTTCTCACCCTATCCTGGGACTGTTCTAGGAGTCTAGCTTACTTCCTACCTGGTCTAAGACACAGTTGTACAAGCTCAAATCCAGACATTCTAAGAATAAATTAGCTTCTAAGACATTCTGAAAACAGCAATGTTTGTTAGATTTTTTGGGGGGTGGGGGGAAGCAGACACTGGATCACGCTTTCAGAGTGATAAGCTTCACTAGAACCTTGTTCCATAATGCTGGGGACTTATGTCCAACCTTCTCCAAGGATGAAAATTCTCCTTCAGTCTTTTCATCTAGATGTCTCTTTAGCCCCTTTTGTAGAGATATTTACACTACTACTGGAAGAATATTACCTAGTTACCTATCAACTTATTCTGAAGTCATTACAGTTGACCCTTGAACAATGCAGAGGCTGGTCGTTAGGGGCACCAATCACTTTGTGCAGTAGAAAATCCATGTATAAGTTTTGACTCCTTAAAAATTTAACTACTAACAGCTTACTTTTGACTAGAAATGATACTGATAATATAAACAACACGTATTCCTTATGTTATATGTATTATATACTGCATTCTTACAACAAAGTAAACTAGAGAAAAGAAAATGTTATTAACAAAATCATAAGAAAGAAAACATACATTTACTATTCATTAAGTGGAAGTGGATCACTAAAAAGATCTTCATCCTCATTGTCTTCATGTGGAGTAAGAGGAGTGGTTGGTCTTGCTGTCTCAGAGGTGGCAGAGGCAGAAGGGGAAGAGGAGGTGGAAGAGGACGCAGAATAGCAGGAATACTGGGTGTAACGTTTATTGGGAAGTCTGCCTATAGTGGACCTGTGCAGTTCAAACCCTGATTTTACAGGCTACTAGGCAGAAGGGACTTGCCTTGTCTCAGATTAACCTTGTCTTTGGACTTGGACTTTTGGGGTTAATGCTGGAATGAGTTAAGACTTTGGGGGACTGTTGGGAAGGCATGATTATGTTTTGAAATGTTAAGGACATGAGATTTGGGAGAGGCCAGGGGCAGAATTATACGGTTTAGCTTTGTGTCCCCACCCAAATCTCATCTTGAATTGTAATCCCCAAGTGTTAAGGGAGGAACCTGGTGGGAAGTGACTGGATTATGGGTATGGTTTCCCCATGGGGTTCTTGTGAAAGTGAGTGAGTTTTCACGAGATCTGATGGTTTTGTAACTGTCTGGCATTTCCCCTGCTCACTTCTTCTCCTTCCTACGGCCTTGTAAAGAAGATGCCTTGCTTCCCCTTGGCCGTCTGCCATGATTGTAAGTTTCCTAAGGCCTCCACAGCCATGCTGAACTATGAGTCAGTTATACCTCTCCTTTATAAATTACCCAGTCTTGGGCAGTTCTTTATAGCAGTACGAAGACGAACTAATACAACAGTATTTATCAAATTGTAACTAGAAAGGAAGTAGAAACTTGATACAATGGGTGAATTAATCTGGTCTAATCCCCAAATCTTATTAAATATGACTTCTTGATTATTTTATCATTTATTTATTTAGAGATGGAGTTTTGCTGTGTCATCCAGGCTGGAGTGCAGTGGTGCAATCTTGGCTCACTGCAAACTCTGCCTCCGGGGTTCAAGCAATTCTCCTGCCTCAGCCTCCTAAGTAGCTGGGATTACAAGCGTGTGTTACCATGCCCAGTTAATTTTTGAACTTTTAGTAGAGACGGGGTTTCACTGAGTTGGCCAGGCTGGTCTTGAACTCCTGACCTCATGATTTACCCACCTCGGCCTCCTAAAGTGTTGGTATTACAAGCGTGAACCATGGCACCTGGCCAGCATTTTATTTTTAATCACGTGTATCGAATAGATTATCTAAGAGCACTTCCAGGCTGCTTTCTGTTTTGCCATGCAGCAGAGCTCTGACCTATCTTATAACTCTAATCTGTTGGTATGGTCATGGAATTCCTATTCATCTAAACATAGTATGATTTCCCAGAAAATCTTCCGAGAAAATACCCCACAACACCAGGCAAATATCATGTCTTCCAAATCACTCTTTTAAAGATCTTTGCTTCACTTTTTGGACCAGATTATATTATTCAGTTATTCAACAACAATTTGTTAAATCCTTATTAAGACGAAAATGCTGAAAACTGAATCCTACTGCCCTTCTTTAATAATTTTAATAATTGGGAGTACCCCTAACCCTGAAGTTTCCTTATAACATTTTTTTTTTTAAGATAATGTGTTCCCTCTTTGATACCTTATTGTCAGTCCTAATCGTGACTTTCAGTTGCGGTAGTACACGTTCCACTTCTAGGCTCCATTCCGCAGCATCTGTTGTGGATTCCAAAATATCTTCTTGTTTGGCAGTCTCGTTCATATCCTAAGAAAGGAAAGATATCACAAGATTGAGAGTTTATAAAAAGAAATGGTAAAAATTTGAGGCATTTTAGCAGTACTGCACAATTTAAATCAAGAATTGGTAGTGTTAAAATTATAGTGGAAGAAATTCTTTTCTGTCTTCCTACAATGTTGAAAGAAAATAATGCACCAACCTGGTAGAATAGCAAAATACATATTAAAAAAGAAGTAAATATATGATTCAACTATTTTTACAAGGAAAAATGTTTCTGAGACATCAGATAGAACTCAATAGGAATACCATCAAATGGACCAACAAGCCATTTAGGTATGTTAATTGGTAACAGTAGAAAAGATGTTTGGTAAGAAAACTCACTCATGTTTGGTAAGAAAACACTTAAATCAGGCATGGTGGCGGGTGCCTGTAGTCCCAGCTACTCAGGAGGCTGAGGCAGGAGAATGGCGTAAACCCAGGAGGCGGAGCTTGCAGTGAGCCAAAATTACGCCACTGCACTACTCCAACCTGGGTGACAGAGCAAGACTCTGTCTTGAAAAAAAAAAAGAAAGAAAGAAACACTTAAATTTATTATACTGAAATACAAACCCCAAATCTGAAAGACAAAATATAAAAAACTTCCAGAAGGAAAGAATTGCTATTTACAAAATTTGTATTCATAATTGAAGTGATAATTTATTAGGTCAAATTATAATATAGCTTAAAGGGTAATTTAATATAGACATATTTGAACTCAAATAGGGAGGGGGCCAAATTTCTGCATTTGGTTTCTACATTGGAATAATAAAAATCCATCATAATTGTTTTTGAATTACAAAAAAAAGGCCCACTCTTTTCTTTTTTCCCACCCCTTCACATTTCAGCATTAAGTATGTATGGATCTGAAAATATAAATAATGTAGATTAATGATTTAAAGATAAAATCTAAGGCAGTAATTTTGGTACCAATTCTTCCCTTTAACTCTCTTAATAAATTATAAGTAAATCTAAAGAAAAAATTAAAATATCAATGTTTATATAGAGAAAAAGAGACTAAAGAGATATAAACAGACATAAAATGTATGAACCTTATATGAATTCTAATTTTAATAATCTGTAAAAAGATATTTTTGAGACAATCAGTGAAGTTTTAATATGGGAGAATACTGGATGATATTAAGAAATTACTAATTTTATAGGTATGACATGACATGGTTTTGTTTAAAAAGGCCTTATAAGTTAGAAATAAATGCTAAAATATTTACTGATGAATTGACAAGATGTCTGAATTTTACTTTGAAATACTATGAGGCAAAGAAAAAAAGGGAGGCAGCTTTAAATAAAACATGATTGACAAAATGCTAACAACTGTTGAAACTGGATAATGTGGCATGTTCATTATCTTATTCTAATTTTGTATACGTTTGAAACATTCCATAATACAAAATTTAAAAATAAAAACTAGGTGAACAACCCCATGATGAAATTACATTCCCAATATATATTTATATCACTAAAATCACATTTCTTAAATGAAAGCTCATTGGATTAGTCTTTCCAATCAGATGTAACACTAACCAGAAGATTAATCTTACATTAGGGTTTGTATTTCTGTGGGAGCCTGAGGTCTTTAGAGGCTTTGAACTCACTCCCAACTAAGACTCTGGAACAGTGCTAACATAAGAAAGCCTCTCCTACCTCCTAGCTCATAACAGCAAGTCCTGTTTAGACTCAGAGCCTTAAAGCCTGTACTGCTTTTTGTTCAGATTCAAGGGACTATATATTTCTAACTTCACCATTTGAGAATGGATAACTAATACACGTTTTTACACTTTATAATACGTGGTCTGAATGTATTCCATTTAGAAAACCAGAAGTATAAAACCCAAAACATTAAGTAAAATGTGAAAAAAAAAAAAAAGCTGAAGATTCTACTTCAAACATCTAAATAGGGAAACATTGTATTATTTAGAGTACTTAATGCTGTATACTTCTACATAAATTGGATCTAGGGTAGCACAAGAGTATCATAGCTAGGGAAGGAGGTGCTTCATTCACAAAGTAGATATGTGTGAAGTTACATGAGACTGTGTATGATGGCAGGAAAAGAGATAATGGGTCTCTGTGTCAAAACCTAAAGCAATAGGGAAGGTTCTCTGCCATGTAAATTCACACTGGCATCAATAAGATGCATATGTTTGGAAGAACTAGGCATATGCACATTCACCGGCACATCTGAGTACCTGTCTTAGACTCCACGAGACCCAATTTCTCATTTTCTATACCACACAGGATAAACTAATGGGGGCTGGGGTAGGGAGGACATATGCCTTGCTAGTGGTATGTGAGCCCTGACCTCAGGGCATGTGTGTGGGTATACACACAGGGTTACTCCTGCCAAGGTTATGGACCCCCACATCCCAACCCTGCAAAATCAGGCTGCAACAAGACAGCATGCCCTCTCAGCAGCAGTTCTGAGTGATTCTTAATAGAATGTAGATACTGCATCAAATGATAAATTCAGTAACGTTACAGGGAACAAAATCAATATATAAAAATCGGTATCATTTCTATATGCCAACAGTAAACAATTTGAAGTAGAAACCAAGAAAGTAATCCCATTCACGACAGCTAAAATAAAATACCTAGGAATAAACTTAATCAAAAGAGTGAAAAAATCTTTAGAATGAAACTACAAAAACACTGATGAAAGAATTGAAGAGGACACAGAAAAGGGAAAGATATTCCAAGTTCACAGACTGCAAATAAATATTATTAAACTGTCCATACTACCCAAAGCAATCTACAGATGCAATCCCTGTAAAAATACTAATGACATTCTTCACAGAAATAAAAAAAAAAAAAATTCTAAAATTTATAAGGAACTACAAAAGACCCAGAATAGTCAAAGTAATCCTGAGCAAAAAGAACAAAGCTAGAATCATTGCATTACCTGACTTCAAATTATACTACAAAGCTACCATAACTAAAACAGCATGGTTCTGGCATAAAAACAGACACAAAGACCAATGGAAAAGAACAGAGAATCCAGATTTAAATCCATGCATTTACAGCCAACTCATTTCTGATAAAAACACCAAGAGTATACATTGTGGAAAGGACAGTCTCTTCAATACGTGGTGCTGAAAAAACTGGATATTCATATGTAGAAGAATGAAACCAGA
Source organism: Rhinopithecus bieti (assembly GCF_001698545.2). Classification (NCBI taxonomy): domain Eukaryota; kingdom Metazoa; phylum Chordata; class Mammalia; order Primates; family Cercopithecidae; genus Rhinopithecus; species Rhinopithecus bieti. The sequence goes on from NW_016805008.1 coordinate 1,466,994, forward strand.
TGCCTATCTCTTACCATACACAAAAATCAAATCAATATGGATTAAACACTTAAATCTATGACATGAAACTATAAAACTACTAAAAGAAAACATTGGGGAAATGCTCCAGAACATTGGTCTGGGCAAAGATTTCTTAAGTAAGACCTCAAAAGCACAGGTAAACAAAGCAAAAATGGACAAATGGAATCATGTCAAGCTAAAAAGCTTCTGCACAGAAAAGGAAGCCATCAACACAATGAAGACACAACCCACAGAATGGGAGAAAATATTTGCAAACTACCCATCTGAAAGGGGATTAACAATCAGAATATATAAGGAGCTCAAACAACTCAGTAGGAAAAAAACCCAAATGATCTAATTAAAAAATAGGCAAAAGATCAAAAGAGACATTTCTCAAAACAAGTCATACAAATGGCCAAAAATTATATGAAAAAAATGATCACTAATCATTACTAATCACCAGAGAAATGAGAACCAAAACCACAAGATACCATCTTACTTATTAAAATGGTTTTTATCACAAAGACAGGCAATAACAAATGCTGGCAAAGATATGGAGAAAGGGGAACACTTGTATACTGTTGGTGGGAAAGTAAATTAATACAGCCACTATGGAGAACACTTTGGAGGTTCCTCAAAAATCTAAAAATCTATCGTATAATCTAGCAATGCTGCTGTGGAGCATATACCCAAAAGAAAGGAAATCAGTATGTTGAAGAGAAATCTGCATTCCCATGTTTACTGCAGCACTATTCACAATACCCAAGATAGGGAATCAACCTAAGTGTTGATCAAGGGATGAATGGAAAAAGAAAATACGGTATATATACACAATGGGATATTATTTAGCCATAAAAAGAATGAAATCCTGTCATTTGTAGCAACATGGATGGAATTGGAGGTCATTATGTTAAATGAAATATGCCAGGAACACTAAGACAAATATCACATGTTCTCACTCATATGTGGGAGCTAAAAAAAAGTAGATTTCATGGAGGTAGAGAGTAGAATGATGGTTACCAGAGATTGAGAATGGTAGCGGGGAGGAGGGATAAAAAGGGAATGGTTAGTGGATATGAAAATACAGTTATTTAAAACTGCATTAGTTATACAGAAAAAATAAGACCTAGTGTTTAGTAGCACAATAGGGCAACTATAATTAACAATAATGTATTATATATTTCAAAATACCTAAAAATGTGGAATGGGAATGTTCTTAACACAAAGTAATGATAAATGCTTGAGGTGATTGATATCCCAACTACCCTGATCTGATCATTATATATGGTATGCCTTGTATCAAAATATCACATAAAACCCATAAATATGCACTATGTATTCATAATAACTAAAGATAAAAAAGTTAAAAAATAAATAAAAATAAGTTTGATTTATGGAGTACCATTGGGGTGAACTGAAGCTAGATGCTGTTGATTAAATCCCAAAGCCAGTGCTCTCCAACCCTCATTTCCACCCTCATTTCCAACCCTCATTTCTATCCCCTCTTTCTTTCTCTCCTTACAAGATTGAAGTTCAGAATCACCAAACAAGACAAGGGGTCATACTCCTACTTTCTTCAGGCCTGGATGCGGGATTGTTCAAGTTGTGAATAACATACTCAAAATGTTTTACTGAAGGAAGGGCATTTTTCATAAAGACAGATGGGTTTGCAGTGGCCGTTTGAACTAGACCTAGAATCTGAGGCAGTAGGGTACATAAAGATCAAACGCTGCATTAAGATATGCTAGTGCATAAGCTATTTGTTTTTATGTTGGACCCTTTAGTAAGTTGCATTTACCCTTACTAGCTTATTATTTGGTTCCCTTAAGCAACAATTTGCTAACTCCCACTCCCAATGTCCTAAAATGATTTAACGTAGGAGGTCAAAAATTTTCACTCACTTGTAGGCCATAATTAATATATGAGGGGAAATGGCCCAGTTACTAAATGAATAAAGGGCAAAAAGAGAACATTAGATTTGGCAGAGCAGCATTAACTTATTCAAACTATACAGTTTCTTTCTACATCCATGTTTGCATATCTATTTCATAACCTCATTCCTCACTCAACATTTCTTAATGCCTAATAACTGGATACATTAACTGAGCAAGCCCTATATAGAAAGTATAAATCATTTTAAAACTATACTACCGTGCCTTGGTTATAATACTTTGAGAAAACTTTTCTTCCCAATTGTTTTCCATTTAACAAATGGTACTTTATGTGGGTCACTTGAAAAAGAGAAATAAACTGCTGTTTCTTTTAATCAAAATTTTATATCATCATGACAAAGTCCCTCTCTAACACATTAACTAAGATAAAGCATTGCTTTTGGGAAGTTTCATTTTCCAGTTACTGCTGCAGAAGAAACAATTAGAAGCTCATACGGCACAAGTTATCTAGAAGTCTCATTTATAATTAATTAATTAAACTAATAATCCATTTGTTAAACTCCTACAACATTCAAGGTAAGAATTCAGGCACTGTGCTTGGTGTGGAAAGCTAAAAGGATTTAATTGCTGCCTGCAAAATTTGCAGACTACTAGGAAGAGCCTGAGGCCAGTTAATGGGAGTAATAACTGGTCCTAGGTAAAAGGAAAAACTGATGAGATGGGAACTGATCCTGACTGCCAAAGGAAGAATTGAAAATAACAGTCTACACTATCCCATAAAGTAACCTTGGGCTCAAACAGTGGGGCACACCATCAAAGTCAGTTCAAGAATCAAACATACAGTGTTAAAAGCCTACTCAGAATCCTGTTCCAGTAATCTCTGGTCAAGCATCAAAGAAAGGCTATGTTCTGTAAAAATAAACATGAGATGGCAACCTCAAGGATATACCAGTGTCCTGATTCATTTGAAGAACTCAAATCATATACCTACTGAGAGGGTGTTAAAAGTCATATTAACTCTCAAGATTAAATACTCCCAAGACTCAAGGAAAAGGGAACTAAGTTGTCTTAAGAGTCACCACAGCATGGTGTAAATGTTAAGAGGGATGGGTCTGGAATCACATCTGCTCAAATCCCACCTCCATGACTTACTAGCTGTTGGTTAAGTTATATGACCTCTCTAAATCTCAGAGTACCCATCTGTAAAATGAGAATAACAGCACCTTCCTCATTGGAAGGGGTGCTGTGAGCATTAAATGAGACAATGTATTTAAAAGGCTTGCACAGTGTATAATACATATTAACCCCTGGTATATTTTAGTAGTTATTATCATTATTATTACATGCCAAACATGGTATCAGATGCTTTTACCTATGGGTTAAATGCCCAACAATAACACCATGAAACACGGAGTCTTATTACCATCTTTTAAAGTGAGGAAACTGAGGCACAGAATAGGTAGGTGACTTTTTCAATGTCACATCCAGTGATTGGTAGGTCAGGCAGTGTTACTCTAGAGCACAAGCTCTAAAACACCTTACCATATATCTATCAACCCTTTGTCACCTAGGCTATAATTATTTTTCTCCAGTTTGTCACTTGTATTTTAACTTTATGGTGTTCCCCACTCTGCTTTCCCGTAATATAAAGTTTTAATATTTATACATTCAGATTTGTATTTTATGTTTTTGATTTTCTTGTCATGCTTAATTATGCCTACTTCAAACTGTAACACTTGTCTGTCCTCATGTTTGGTGTGTGAGTGTGTGTGTTTTGTTTTGTTTTGAGACAGGGTCTCGCTCTGTCACCCAGGTTGGAGTGCAGTGGCATGATCTCGGCTCACTGCAGCCTCCGCCTCCAGGGTTTAAGCGATTCTCCTGCCTCAATCTCCCAAGTAGCTAGGACTACAGGAATGTACCACCATGCTTGGCTGATTTTTGTATTTTTAGTAGAGATGGGGTTTCACCATGTTGGCCAAGGTAGTCTTGAAATTCTGGCCTCAAGTGATCCACCTACCATGGCCCTCAAAGTGCTGGGACTAGAGGCATGAGTCACTGCACTTGGCCTCATGTTTTTGTTTTATTTTTGTGCCTTATTATTTGTTATTGTGATCCATGTGGAGTTAATTTGGGTGTAATATATGAGGGAGGAATCCAGCTTTTTCTATAAATGGATTAGCCTATTATCTCTTCACCATTTAATTGAATAGTTCAGTTTTCCTCACTGATTTGCACCGCTTCATATACTAATATGACCACATATTTGTATTATTTTATCGATTCTATACAACTTTGTTAAATTCTGTGTATATTTTCAGACTTATAAAAAATTGCATCAATATTACACAAAAAATTTCCATATACCCTTCACTCAGATACCACTTCCAAATGTTCTCATCTTACAAAACTCTGGGCTAATTATGAATAAAAGGGTACAACGTTTCTCTCTGGATGCTGAGATTTGGGAAACTTTTCACATTTTCTTTATACTCCTTTGTTCTTTCATTTTTTTAAAACACAAGGAACATATTTTACTTTAAAAAAGAATAAAGTTTTTTCAATAAGCAGGTAAAATAAAATTTGATTAACTTCCAAAACCAGCTGGTACAGGTGGTATGCTGTAGGAGTCTGAATGAGAAAGACAAGTATGTTTTAATGCAATAGTGAGTTTTAAGTTTAGCCTTGCAAGAATGTATGGGATATAGACAGGCAGAAAAGAGACAAGTCAAGTGTTTTCAGTGAGGAAAACAGCATAAGCCAAAAAACTGAAATAGGAATGAATATAACTTGTGAAGATCAAAATGAGAAAAGAGTCTAGGAGCTTAAACAGGTGAATACTGGCTGGGTGCGGTGGCTCATGCCTGTAATCCCGGCACTTTGGGAGGCCGGGGTGGGCGGATCACAAGGTCAGGAGATTGAGACCATCCTGGCTAACACGGTGAAACCCCGCCTCTACTAAAAAAATACAAAAAATTAGCCAGGCATGGTGGCGGGCGCCTGTAAGTCCCAGCTACTCAGGAGGCTGAGGCAGGAGAATGGCATGAAACTGGGAGGTGGAGCTGGCAGTGAGCTGAGATCGCGCCACTGTACTCCAGCCTCGGGGGACAAAGCGAGACTCCGTCTCAAAAAAAAAAGTGAATACTGGGGAGGAAAAAAGAGTTAAGCACATTGTGAAAGACCTTGAAATCTAGGGTAAGGAATATGAATTTTGTCCTCCAGCCAGAAAAGAAGCCAAGAAGTTATAGGCAAGGTACAATTACTGTAGTTTTATACTTATCCAACAACTATTTATTTAGTGCCCACTATGTTCCACACACTGCTATAGTCTAGGTATAGTGACTACAACAACAATCCTCACGTATAAAACATGTTAGCTATGTTTTATAAAGATGTATGGGTTTTTGTAGATTTTGGGGTTGGCTGTGGGACTAAATGGGGCAAAGTGATAAGGGAAGTGTCACTGAGGAGACAGAAGAGATAGCATTTGAGCTGAACCTTGAACATTTGAGTCAGGTAGAGAGACAGTGGGAAGGTATTTTAGAAAAGAGATAATAGGAAACAGAAGCATTGAATGGGAGCAGATATGCTCACAAGGTATTTGAAAGCCTATGAGGGCACCCATTTAACCGGAATAAAGGGTTTGTAGAAGAAAATGAGGTTAGCTGTGTAGACAATAATCAAATTGCTAAGGGCCTTGAAAGTCAGATCAAAATTTTATTCCTCTATACTCTATATAAATGGACCTGTAGGCAATGAAAGCCATCAAACATTATTGAATTCAAAATGACCTGTAATAGTCATGTTTCAGTAAGTCAGACAGAGAAGCAGGGTGAAAAATATTTTGACAAAGGGTGGGGGTGGGATTGAAAGAGGAAGACCAAAGACTATTTAGAGCATTACTGTTATACAGTCCAGACAGGCGATGAAAAGAACATGGCCTTGCAAGACAGCTGAAGGGATGGATATTAGGAGATGTTTCAAAGGCAGCATCCACGGGTCTTAATGACTACATAGATGGCCTGGGTAAAGATGAATCAGACATATATTCAAAGCACTAACATTGCCAGGGGTAAGTGGTAAGTGGCGATGAGGATTTGAGAGATGGGTGGGTTTTAAAAATACAGGTTGTAGAAGACTGAAAAAAATGTATAGAGTCTGGTACCCGTTTACTATATTGAATTATATAATAAATATCTGCTACTAGCGTTGATGGAAGGAACTATAACCTACCTATTTATAGAATGACAGCTCTCAAATAGTATCTTAAAAAATCATTATTTTATTACTTTTCATCAGATCTCCCTGAGTCATTTCTGTAGGGGAGATCTTGTGTGACAGCAAATTTAGTCTAGTGGGCCTTCAATAATAATCCATGTGACAGATTATGAAAATAAAGCCATGACATCACCAGGGCTTCCCAATTTACATAGAAATGCAAGTTTCTTGATAACTTATATCCTATGTAAGTATCTTACTCAAAAATACTGATGGCAATCTAGGGACTCATTTGTATTGAGGGATTGGGGCTTTTTCTAGTCTTCCATGGCACATAAGAATGTTGAGAGCTAATTCCAGTTTCTAGGAAAGGTAAAAAATTATAAAAAATAAGAAATGCATGAAGTGCATACTCTATGCCCGCACAATGTCAGGTACTGCCCACAGGTTAGATTTTAATAATCTCAAAACAAGACTGGTTAGAATTATTTGTGTCCCATTGCCAGATAAGAAAGCAGAGTCACAGAAGTTAATTAACTTGCTATGGTCATGTGGCAAGTGACACACAGTCAGGAATTCATCTAAGGCTGCTATTTCTGCCATAGAATCTACCTTGAAGGTATGGACTCAGATCTGGAAGGGACCTTGAAAAGTCCTTGCTTCCTACTTTTTCTAGGCCTACAATGAAAGCAAGAAGAAAACAAGGATCTCTCTTACTTCAAAAGTGGGTTGAAAAGCTACACTGAAGATCAAGCAAAACTCGAACTGGGTGTCTTTTACACCCAGCAAGAACTGCCATTTGAGCCTCCACTGAGCAGTGAGAAGTAGAACTTTTTTCTCTAGCCCACATTTCCTATTCACCCCCAGATGTAAAACTGATGGGGGTGGTAAGGGTTAGTTACCAGAGAAATAAAAGCATTTACTCAGTCATAATGTGTCCCATCACACTCAAACATGTGGCATTTTAATTTCTCCTGTGAAATATCAACCATAGACTTCTCTCATAACACAGATAGGAGGTCTAACACTCAACTGTTTTAGGAAAGCAGAAGAAAAAACATTCTCCTTAAGCAGGAATCAAAAATTAATGGCAACTGATAGTGCAAGCTGTACATAGAACAGTTTTTTCTCCTAGATTACTCAGTAAGGATATTTTGTCTAAAATAAAAACATAAAACATATGTAAAATTTAAAAAATTAAAGTATTTAAGATATTAACCAAAAAAGATCCATCTTCTTCCTCTCTTTGATTACAATACTGCAGTTTTGCCTAGACGAAACTCTAAACCTGAAATGACATTTTTACTCTAAGCTCATATTTTTACTTCCTTACACCTTTTGCGTTTCAAGCTAAAAGTCTCTCATTCTTACTTAGCATCATGAATTTCTTGCTAAGTAATTAAAAACCAATTGTGTTTAAACCTTTTGAGATACTTGGTTTTATACTGTGTAACTCAGGATTTGGTTTCCAAAACCTCAAATTCAGCATCTCAAGAAAGAATAGTATCTATGGCATGTTTGAAAAAATGTTTTGAAATGAGGTGATGGGCATTTAAAAATAGAATTCAGAGAGTGCATGGCTCCCTCTCCTCTTTTTTTCACCGGGGGAGGAGAATGACACATCTGCATTGTGCTGCCAGAAGGCTGTTGCCATGATTCTGTTGAGTTTCACAAGGGTGAATGGAGATACAAAGACTACTCATAATTACAGCATAGCCACTGTGAACACGCAAGCAGTGCCCAATTGACATATGCAAATTAGAAATGGAAATGACTAGCACACCTTGGTACCACCTCATCACTAGAGTCTTCCTTTCCTGCTCCCACTCCCTACAGCTCTGAATAGTCTACTATACTCCTAAACATCACAGGCCCAGTCCAACTGTCAGAACTTTAATTCAGCACCAGTGTCCTTTCTCAGGGCCACTCTTAGGGTAACTTCGGCTAAATTTCAGATTTCAAGAACACTCAGGAATCAGAGGGACATAAAGAACATGGAATTCTGTGGACTAGCCTTGAAGCCTAATATCCGTTCATAATGCTTTCCTTCTAAGAAAAGTTATCTCAAAATTCAAGTAATTAAATTACAAATGAAATTGTGGAAGATGAAGCAATGCCTCACTAATTACAGTTGCCGGCAAAATCATAATTGGGGTAAGGAATTAGAAAGGAAAATCACACAGAATGACTTTAAATATATTTTTTTAACCTTAAATAAATGTTCTCAAAAGCAACTGCTTCCAAAACAAACCAATGTCATTGTTATAAGCATTCATCATCAGTAGGAGGAACATATCTTTTTCAGTGTTCATGAAACTACTGCTGTGTCATGATCGACTTAGGCAGATGTTTGAAGTTGAGTCAATGGGCAGATGGTATCTCTTTACAAATTCTTCAAGTTAGCAGTTACAGGCTTCAACTATGCCGTGGTAGTTAGGAAGATGGGTCACCAGGACCTCTTTCAAGGAAGATCTTGCTGCTGAGCTTCAGAGAATGTGACTAGCAGACAGCCTCCTGCTGTCAGCTCCCGCAGAGAGCCATTTCCCCTAGGAGTATGTCCTTCCCAGGTGAGCTAAGCAGGCAAGCTAAGTGAGGTGAGCTAAGCAGGCAACACTTGGCTCTACCAGGTTGGCCAATCTTTGTCAGGCCTGTATCGCAGCATGACTTCTCCCTCTGCCCAATCCTACTTTCCTCTCCCCTCCTTTCACATGTGTCTATTTCTAATAAACATCTTGCACTCCAAACTGTCTACGTTTGCATCCAGAGAACACAACCTGCTTATGACATGTCTTTTTCATTTGCATTCTCACTTCATTTTACTGCAAATCTCAAGAATATGCTTGTGTAGGTCCAACTCTTGGAATGATCATGATACTTAAACAGCATGCTTTTCAGGGTCTAGACTTCACTTTATTTAATGAAAGAAAAGAATATAGGTAGATTTCTCCCTGCATTATCTCACATGGTACACAGAAGAGGATATAATTATTGTCAATAAGTTCTTTTCTCTATGAAAATTGCCTGTAAAACCATAAATGCAAAAATAGCACACATTCAGGCATGTATTCCTACAGTATTATTGATTATTGAGCAACTTCTACACACAAGGCACAGGTGAAAAAAGCAGTGAAAAAGCTCCTGCTCTCGAGGAGTTTGCATTCTAGTGGTTGCGACAGAAAAAATAAATCAGTAATTAATAAATGTAATGCAATACCAGGGTCTGTGAGGAAAAATAAAGTAGGGTGGGTGAGAGGATAGAGAATGATTGGAGAAGCATCTTATTGTCTTAAAACTATAGACAGGGAGGGAATGCTGCAATCCACACACGGCTGGGCTTGCACAGTCACATATACATTTAGAAAGTCACTTTCTGTGACAGTAAGGTATCGTTTTTGTTCCAGTGAAGAACTCATCATGCTCAACTTTCCTAAAATAATATTTCCTCTGCATGATGAGTCCACCTGCTGCATGAGACATAAAATCTTAAATCTATGATACTAACCTATATAGCAATTTTGTCTTGGGGAAAGAGCAGCCCGAACCATCATAAGCTGTAGTCAGACACAGCTGTCTCAGGCAGATGGCTTTAGTGGGCAATATCATGAGCTTGCCAGGTTTTTTAAAATATGAAAGGGTTTTCTGCCTCATTAGTACTCTACGGTTGACCATCCACAAACACCTGGCGTTCACGCTTCTTCCTCTTGTGGAAATATCACTATACATAGTCTTAGCTCTAAAGGATTTATATTATATAATTTTTGCCCAAAGAATCTAATACTTAGATAATCTACAAAAACACCATTTGGAAAACCCTTCCTCATGTAGTTTGAGATGAAAAATTGAAATCAGGACCAATAAGGAATTGGTGTAGTGGCAGAAGCACATTAAATTACTTTGCTCCTTCTCAGTACTCAAACTACTTTGTCCAGAAGGAATCCCAGGTGGCCTTCACAGTTCTCTGTTTACACCAACAATATAAGAATGAATAACACAAACAACAGTTTCTTTCCAAGAATAACTGTGTGCATCTCTACTTTTTTCTTCTCACACTCAACAAGCACTTTGTCATCATCATCTTCAACACATACATTAGGTAAATACCAACATTACTAATTATAACTTGCTAAAGGCAAGAATCATAACATATCTACATCTACACCTTGTTCAACTCTTGTTATGAGGTAAAGCGGAAAAAGCAATAGACTTGAGTTTGGAGAAGCAGTTTAAATTCAGGTACTGTGATTTATTAGCTTCTTAAAAGATTAAACTGTCCCAAGGTTATAAATTTCAGTGTTTATATTTGTAAAATGGAGATAACATCCACCCAAATACTTCACAAGGTCAGTAAAGAAATGTGTTTTAAAGTACTTGGAAACTACAAAACGATCTGCAAATGTAAGGTATTGATATCACTGGAGTTTAGATTTAAATTTTAACATATTATTCTGATATAATTTTCAATTGATCAATAAAAAATACCTTCATTTAAGAGGTCTTTATTCAGTACCTTCTGTGTTACACCATGGGGAATATTAAAAAGGATAGCTATCTATGTTACCAAGGAGTTTACAAATCAGATTTCAGGAGGGGAAATATGGAGGAAAGATGTGGTTTTGGTTTTTGCCAGTACTGAGTATTTTCTATGTGACAGATATTATTACAGTGTTTTACATGTAGTAACTCTTTTAATTTTCAGAAACCTACGACAAAGGTAAAGGTAATATTTTTATTTCATTTACAGTTTAAGATGAGGCACAAGAAGTTTGGAAACTTGCCCAAGTCTGGAATCCTAGTAACTATTAGAGTTAAGTCACACACTCAGGCAAGTTGCCCACAATGTTATATTACATCTCAAGTTGGGCAGAAAACACACACACATATATGCATCATTAATAATAACTAATGAGGATTAATAATACTAAGGCATCAATGAGGATTAATAATACTAAGGCAGTACTGATGCATCAATACTGTATCAATACTGCCTTAGTATTATTGATCCTCATTAGTATGATAAATACAAAGATCATCCTGGGGAGGGGTAGTCAAGGAAATCTTCATGATATGAAACCAAAACTAGATCCAAACTTGTTTTGAGGATTCAGATAAGAAAAATTAAATAAAGGACTAATAGAGTATTACTTTCCATATGTACTTTTCGAGGCTACAATAGGGATATATCCTTGATTAATATATAACATATTATATAATATATAAATTATATAATTAGCATAACTAAATAAAACTATACCGTATACATATAATTATATATTTATGTTATTTAATTAAACTATATTCATATATTATATATTTAGTTATATAGTTAATCTATTATTTATACATACATAACAATCATTTATATATATATTTAATTATTATGAATAATATTTATATAATTATATATTAATATATTATATATGGAGAATGTAAAAATACCATATATATCTGAAATATCTCATTGGATATGTACTTTTATAGACTAGCACTATTTCATAATTAAAACAGACTTAAAGCAATGTCTGATTACTTATCTATATACCTACCAGTCTTAATCCATTTTATTTAAAGAGCTACAATTTAAATATTTTCCTATAACCAAGATCATTAAATCTTGGCCTATTAAAATGGAAAATAACTTGAAATAGAATACTTGATGTCTTTTCATAATAAAAAATGCCACCAGGCAAATTATTTTCAGTCTGCATGAGTAGCACTGTGTCAATTTTCCATGATACAGACAGGAGGCTGTCTCACTCACTCCTCTGGGTTTCTACATTTGCTATAATTATAACATTTTATATATAGGAAAGCAATTTTGAGAGCTACTTTTCAAACAGCATACAAAACAATGGCCTCATTGAAATTTCCAGCAGAACATGTACATTGATTGCTTGTTGGTCCTGCATGTAGCTGATGAAACTTACCAAGTGATACGTCTGGGCCTTTAAAACGTTGAGATCAATAAAGTTGTCTTCATTATCTGTCTCTTCTTCCTTAGAAAATAAACAAATTTTTAAAAAATTATTAAAAACTATAATTAAAAAATATATTTCCAGTTTTCACCTACACGCTATACTAGGCTATATCAAGCTTGATATAAAGACTAGTGTAGGAAAGGGTATTTAAAAGCCTAATGAATGTGTGCATAAAGTAGGGCACAATATTATTAACAGTTCATCTGTTTTTTGAGGTTTTGATGGTATTACTACTTAAATAGCACCGTTTTTGCAGTCAATAAAGAAAGGAAAAAAACGGGGGGAGGGAAAGGAAGGGAGCCATTGCTATAGAACTACAGATAAATATAAAAACAGGGCAAGAAACAAACCAAGTGGCTGGCAAATTTGATATAAATAGAGGGAGTTAATGGATATTTTGAGCAATAAGACTGAAATGGACAAAAATGAGAGGTTGACAGAGAATATTCTCATTTGCTCCGACCAATCACATTGATACATATTTTTGACATCTCATCTCTGGTATGTTCAAGTTTGATAAAATAATGGTTACCAGTACTGGTTGGTCCATGGTACTTAAATCTATTACCAAGGATAGTTCAAGTGGGTGCCAAGCTAATCCTAATCTGTAGACCAATTGGATGTAGAGGGCAGGGGTAGAAAGTGACCCTTTGAGAACCAACTCCCTCCCCAGTATGCAGTAAATATGGAGTCTGAGCAGGTTCTATGAGCATGTAGGACAAAACATGAGCTCCCCCTTTTTTTCATATGTCTTTGTGGTGACAAGTGACATAGTAAGTAACAAAAATTTAACAAGGCTATTTCAACCTCAAGGACACGATAATAAAGACAATGGAACTGGGTCCTCAAGTCATGATTTTATAAAGAAAAAGGAGAATGTCAGTTGGTGAACACTTCCATATGTAGAACTGTACAAAGCTGTAGTAGATTTCAAAGATAATCCTTATCTTCAACCATTTATAAATATGTAAGATACTGGTTCTCCAAGTGTGGTTCTGAGAGCAGCAGTAACAGCATCACTTAGGTATTCCTTAGAATGCAAATTCTAAGGCTCTATCCCATATCTCCTCAGAAACTACGGGGGTTGGAACAACTAAGGTAAGGTATGAGAACTATGCTAAACTTTGGAGAACCAGAAACATTTTAATAAAATAAGAAACAACATAAATGTAGATTCTATACACTCCAGTGACATTTACTTTTTTTAGAGTGGGGCAGTAGAACAGAAATGCAGACAAAAGTGATCACTTTATATCTTAAAACTGAAGCAGAGGTATACACTTTTGACAAATGGCTTAGTCTAGTCTGTGTTTGCACTAATAAGAGTCTACTTAACAACCAGAGTAAATGAGTGAAATGTCAATGACTCAATGACCATGGGAGAAGAGACAAGTTTATAATGGTTTTACAATAACCTGATCAGTACTGTTTACATAGGCAATCAATAGATACTTGTTGAACTATACTGGACTGAACACTAATAGGTAAAAAGCTTTAATAGTAGGTACTAGAATGAATCAGCAACCAATATATGGTGCTGTTTCTCCCATAGCCAGGATTTACAGGTCCAGGAATCAAAGGGTGGAAATGGAGTGGAATCACTTGCTATCACCCCTAGTAGCCCACTGGCAAAATTCTTGCTTCCTGTTCCCATGATCTTATGCTTTGCTGGCTTAGAGGTCTTAGTTCCAAAAGGAAGAATTCTTCAACCAGAAGATACAACAACGATTTGATTGAACAGAAATTAAGACTGCCACCTGGCCACTTTGGGCTCCTCATACCTCTGAATCAACATGGCAAGGAAGGCAATTACTGTATTGGCTGGCATGACTGATCCTATTAACAGGACACTGAACTACTCCAAAATGGAAGGAAGAGTATTCTAAAATACAGGAGATCTTTTAAGGCATGGTATTATCATGCTCTGTGATTAAAAATCAACAGAAAACTACAACAACCAAATCCAGGCAGGTCTACTTAACGGCTTAGACACTTCAGTAATAAAGATCTGAGTCACCCCACCAGGTAAAGAACTATAACCAGCTGAGGTGCTTACTGAAGGCAAGGGGAATACAGAATAGGTAGTGGCAAATGGTAGTTATAAACACAACTACAAGCATGTGACCAGTTACAGAAATAAGAATTGTGATTGTCATGAATATTTCCTAATTGTTATGAATATATCTGTATGTGTTTTTGTTTTCTTTACTCTTATTCCCTTATCATGTAACATAGATGTACTGACTTTATATCATAGTATTTAAGTATTGTTACTTTTGTAATATTTAAGTGATATCAGGGAGAAGAGTAAATATCACTTATGGACTTTATCTCCTCTTCTGGAGAAGGAATTAGAGCAATATCTGTTGTATGCAGAGCAGTTATATTCTATTAGATGAAATTATAACCATGCTATGTATGGTCTTTATTTGAAGATTATGGTTTAAGATGTATATGGGTGGTAAGGTGACATGGGGTCGACTTTTGATAGTTAATTTTATGTGTCAATTTGACTGAGCCACAAGGTGCCTTGGTGTTGGTTAAACATTATTCAGAGTGTGTCTGTGAGGGTGTTTCTGGATGCAATAAATAATTGAATCAGTAGACTGAGTAAAGCAGATTGTCATCACCAATGCGCATGGGCTTTATTCAATCCACTGAAGGGCTGAATAGAACAAAAAAGCTGAGAAAGAGATTTTATCATCTTTGCCTCATTGTCACTGAAGACATTAGTCTTCTCTTGCCTTCTGACTCAGACTGAAACAAACTATCAGCTCAGCTCTCCTGGTCCTCAGGCCTTCAGACTCAAACTGGAACTACCATTAGCTCTTCTGGGTCTCCAGCTTGATAACTGGATCTTGGGACTTCTCAGCCTCCATAACCATGTGAGCCAATTCCTTAGTCTTTTTCTGTACGTGTGTGTGTGTGTGTGCATCCTATTGGTTCTATTCCTCTGAAAAATCCAAACTAATTCATAGAAAAGGATTAAGTTACTAAGTATTATTAAGAGAGCATTTAAGAGGAATTCAAATGTAAACAGGCTTAGAAAATTGTTTTGTAAGCTATTAGAATACATGAGGATTCTAATTTCAGTAAGTCAGAAGGCAGTCAAAAATTTCCTATTAGTCTAATATGACTTCTTAATTCTGACTGCCAATTAACTATGGATATGATTATGTACAATAGGTGGGAATATTTTGTGTTATGACCCCAACATATTTATAAAAATAATTACTAATGTGTCCTTGCTTGATATGGTCAATCCAAAATTAAAGGTTTCTAGATGATTATAGCAGAATTTTGACTGTGAGAAATAATCTTTTTTTTTTGAGACAAGAGTCTTACTCTGTTACCCAGGCCAGAGTATGGTGGTGCAATCTTGGTTAACTGCAACCTCCAACTCCCGGTTCAAGCAATTCTCTTGCCTCAGCCTCCCAAGTAGCTGGGACTACAGGCACACACCACCACGCCTGGCTAATTTTTGTATTTTTGTAGAGATGGGGTTTCGTCACGTTAGCCAGGCTAATCTCAAACTCCTACCCTCAAGTGATCTGCCCACCCCAGCCTCCCAAAGTACTGGAATTACAGGTGTGAGCCACCGCACCTGGCCAACCTTTACCATCCTTGAGCAACGCCACAAACTCAGACAACAGAATCATGTAATATCCCACCATCAAAAGGCTTCCTGGTGGTGACCCAGTCCTCCTTAAAGAGAAGAGTAGAAGTAACAGAGGGCTCCTTAGAATAATATGATGACAATAAAGAAGAAAAGAAATTAAAGAGACATGATGCAAGGGAATGAAGAGCCTCAGGGCCAACCCCTTTGAGGAAGGCCTTCAGTTTACTCTTATGATAGTAGAAGGTCTTCACCTCATGGCTGGGAAGAAATGTGTGAAGAGGCTACTTTCCAGTATATTTCTCTAAATTCACACCCCCAACAATAGTGCCTTGAACTTTAAAGGGTTCCCAGCTTTAAAATGAGCTATAGTTTCTAAATGTTACACAACGATGTGCTGACAGTTTGATTTTATGGTCAAATATTTAATGAGTATGTACTATGCACCAGGCCCTGCACAATAAGCTGGACACACAACAATAAGAAAAATTACACATAGTTTCTGCCCTTGCAGATATTTTTCTTCTGACTAGTGGGTTTTTCTTTATTCCCTAGACTAGCAGTTTTAAACTATATGCCTTTGAAGTTAAATATTAATGTACTAGAACCAGGTATCTGTTCATAAGTATTCATAACTATTAAATAGTTATTAAGAAGATGAGGGAATAAATAAGGTGAACAACGAGGAATATATGAGTACTTAATTTCTGAGCTTGAATGGAAAGATCTGTTACACAAAGAATAAAGTCTAAACTACTTTTCATGCCCAAAACAATCTGAACTCGGTCTATCTTCCCAGTTAATCTTATGCCACCCTCCCCCTCACATAGGAGCTCTGGCCATAGTAGTTTTCTCTTAGTTCCTTGATGATGCTAAGCTTCTTCCCGCCTTCAAAGCTTTGGCACATGCTACACAGCCAGGGCCTTGCCCACTGCCTGCTACATAACAAGTGCTCAATAAGTATATGCAGAATGAATGAATATATCTTTGTCTTGACTTTCAAAATTCATCACATTAAAAAGTATCTTTCATATTGACAAGTTTTACAATGGTCTTTTTCCTTCTGTAAATAACAGTCATCTTTTTTTACATATATTGTTTAAATAAGGTTTATTTACATTGCTATTAAAATACATGTTAAAACCTTAAAAATACAAAGCATAGAAAACAATCATTCATAATTCTCCTACCCATATATAATGAATGCTAATATATTTATTTTTACCATATTTTACGTAATGTTATAACAACATAAAATTTGGAATCCTCTCAGTTAATTTTATAGCATATAGTATAAGTTACATTCCCACGTCAATAACTTTGTATTTTTCTTTGCAAACTTTGTAAACTTTTTTTTTGTAGAGACAAGGTCTTGCTCTGTCACTCAGGCTGTAGTGGAGTGGCATGATCATGGCTTACTGCACTTTCAAACTCCTGGGCTCAAGCGATCTTCCCACCTCAGCCTCCTGAGTAGTTAGGACTACAGGTATGCATCACCATGCCCGGCATTTTTTTCTTTTTTCTTTTTGGTAGAGATGAGGACTCACTGCATTGCCCAGGTTGGTCTCAAACTCCTGGCCTGAAGCAATCCTCCCACTGCTTCCCAAAGTGCTAGGATTACAGGTATGAGCCAGCATGCCCACCCAACAATTTTTAATGGTGATATAGTTTGGATATATATGTCCCCTCCTTTGTCGCTGGTCCTTCTCCCCTCCTCTGCTCCTTCTCTGGCCATGTGAGATGCCTGCTCCCACTTTGTCTTACCATGGTTGTAAGCTTCCTGAGGCCCTCACCAGAAGCAGATGCTGGTGCTACACTTCTGGTGTGGTCTGCAAAACTGTGAGCCAAAATAAACTTCTTTTCTTTATAACTTACCCAGCATCTCAAGTATTCCTTCATAGCAACACAAAATGGACTAATACAAATGGCTTTATAATATTTTATTCAGATAGCATCTAATCTATTTAATGGTTATTTTTCAGTATTTGCTATTAAAATTTTGCAGTGATTAAAACCTCCATAGCATATACTAACTTAAATACTATACTAACCTCAATGCCAAATTTCAATTACTTATGTTAAATTAATTATCTATTGATTTTAAAAATTACCCCAAAATTTTAATTGAATTATGACAGCAAAATATAGTTGACCCTTGAACAACATGGGTTTGAACTGCATGGGTCCACTTAAACACAAATTTTCTTTCATTTCTGCCACCCCTGAGACAGCAAGACCAACCCTTCCTCTTGCTCTACTTCCTTAGGCTACTCAATATGAAGACAGGGAAGATACTTTTATGATTATCCACCTCCACTTAATAGTATATATGTTTTCTCTCCCTTATGGCTTGCTTAGTAACATTTTCTTTTCTCTAGCTTACTTTTAGTGTAAGAATACAATATATAATACATATACAAAATATGTGTTAACTGTTTATGTTATTGGTAAGGCTTCAAGTCAACAGTAGGCTATTAGTAAAGTTTTTGGGAGTCCAAAGTTATATGTGGATTTTCAACTGTGTAGGGGCTGATGCCCATAACCCCCACATTGCTCAAGGGTCAGCTGTATACTATAAAGTTGTTTTTTTCCCCACCATTTCTGCTTCAAATCACATGTATACTCCCTAAAGTACCAGGGTCAATCTAATTCAAGTTCTGAGAACTATCCTGAGAAAAAGTTCTTTTGTCTCTGTCATCTTTAGCTGCACACTATGGATGGCATATAAAACATATAAAAAGGCGCAGATTCTGCCAAACAACTTAAATAATGTTGATTATTTAAAAGGCATTAAAAAAAATTCCTATTATCCTAATTGTAGATGAATAAAGTTAATCCTTAGAAATAAATGGGTATGCATATAAAGCAGAATTATTAATCTAATTATTATTAGTCACAGTCTATTTAACATCATGAAGGGTTGTTATTAAAGTATTTACTCATATAACTAGTGGTATATATTTCCCTGAAGAGTTTAAGAACCTCTGCTAAAATTCAGACCTCAATCATTAGAGAATACAAACATTAACTTAATCAAAAGTCTAAATGATGATACTCGGCACTGTATTTAAAAGCTTTTCTTCTTTAGAAACAATGAAATAAAATATATTCCAGATAATGGAAGTCTGGGGGAAATTAAGATAATGGAAAGTGGCCGAAAGGTGAAAATGAACAGAAAGTTCAGCTACACACATACCACAAATTCTTCATCCACTTTATTTAATGTTAATTCTGCATCATCTTCTGCAACAGTTTCTTCTAATTCTTCTACTGGGTATATTGGCCTAAAATAATAAGGTTAAACATGAGATGGTAAGTTTAATATTTAGTAAGACAAAAAATCATAATGCAAATATTATCTCTTCTATGCCAGGTTTTGTCCTTTTCACTCCACTTCCATAATCACTGTTAAATGTTTCAGGTATTTTCCTAAAACTTTCTATGTAAAAAGCAAAAGTGGTTATCTTCAAATTTATTAAAAAATGAGATGATACTATGCATGCTGTTACCCAATTTAATGCTTCTCACCAATACACCATATTTAAATACATATGTATTTCTCATTATGTTTTACATACCTGCACTGTATTTCATTGAACAATCAGTACCATAATTAATGTAACTGGCAGCCTATGACTGAATGTGGAGACTTCTAATTATTTTGCTAGACAATATTGCAAAGATCATCTTTGTACATTTATCATTACACATACCGCTCAGAATAAATTTGTTCAAGTGAAATAGCTGGGTAAACAACTTTATACATGTTATTGTTTTGCTACATACTGCCAAAATTGGCTTCCAAAATGTTACCCTAATTTAGACTCCAAACAATACCGAAGGAGAGTGACTCCATTTCCATATATTCACCAATATGATAAATAATACAAACTTTAATTTTAGCACATCAACCATGTGAAAAAAAATCTCATTCTTGTTTTAACTGCATTTCTTTGGCATGAAAGTGATTGAACATCTTTTCATATTTTAATTGGTTATTTGCACTTCTTTTGTGGTGAAATGTCTATTTATACCCTTTATTTTTTGGCTTTTTGTATATTAAGAAAATTAATGTTTTGGCTAACCTCTCAAAAATTATTCCCCTAGTGTATTACTTATAACATTGGCTATTCAAGATTGTTACAGTTCTTATTAGATAGAGTTGGTAACCTTTTCTTGCACAGACCCTAGCTTCAACATCATATATTTGAGGCTTTCTGTCATACTACAACCCCTATACTCCTCTGGTCTTTTAATACTTCTATAGTTTTACTTTTCACATTTACACCTTTGATCAACCTGAAGTTTATTTTAACATAGGTAATAAGAAGGATTCCAGGCCGGGCACGGTGGCTCAAGCCTGTAATCCCAGCACTTTGGGAGGCCGAGACGGGCGGATCACGAGGTCAGGAGACCAAGACCATCCTGGCTAACACGGTGAAACCCCTTCTCTACTAAAAAATATAAAAATCTAGCCAGGCGAGGTGGCGGGCGCCTGTAGTCCCAACTACTCGGGAGGTTGAGGCAGGAGAATGGCGTAAACCCGGGAGGCGGAGCTTGCGGTGAACTGAGATCCGGCCACTGCACTCCAGCCTGGGCGACAGAGCGACACTCCGTCTCAAAAAAAAAAAAGGGAGGATTCCAGCTTTCTTCTTATTTCCAAAATGTAATTAGTGGTCCTAACATTAAACTTTGAAAAATCATGTATTCATCAAGATTAATGACACATTTACTATATTAAAAGTACTCAAATGTATTTGGGCTTATTTATGAAAACTTATTTTTTTTTTTTTCCTTTTTTAATCCAGTAACAAAGCCAGAGAGAAAACCTGTATTAAAAACTTCTACCTGGCTGGGTGTGATGGCTCACATCTATAATCTCAGCACTTTGGGAGGCCAAGGCGGGTGGACTGCCTGAGACCAGGAGTTTGAGACCAGCCTGGGCAACATGGCGAAACCCCGTCTTGACAAAAAAAATTAAAAATTAGCTGGGAGTGGTGGTGTGTACCTGTAGTCCCAGCTATGCGGGAGGCTGAGGTGGGAGGATCTCTTGAGCCCAGCAGGCAGAGGTTCATTACAGCCTGGGCGACAGAGTGAAACCCTGTTGTAGAAAATGAAAACCCACGCCTCAATCATGTTAACAGAATACAAAAATCAACATTTACTATTATGCAAAATACTGTGAACTAAATCAGTCATCTTAAATAATAAATTTCCTAATTTTTCATTAATTAGAAAATATCTCAAAGGCCATGTTCTTCCAGGATTCATTTTGACATTTAGAGATATAAAAAATTCATCTATATGTAATGTCTATCTCATTTACATGTTACATAGCTGATATATTCTCTAATGTTGACTACTTTTCAGCTCCCTCCTTTTATTCCTCATTTAAACATAGTCCTTATAAGTTATCCAGGTCACAGTCTCTTCAATAAATGATGCTAAAAAACAAAAAAAGAAAAATAAATAGTAATGGGAAAACTGGATATCTACATGCAAAAGAATGAAACTAGACCCCTACCTCTAACCACTTATAAAACCAACTCAAAATGGATTAAAGACTTAAATATACAATCTGAAACTGAAACTAATAGGAAATGTGGGAGAAAACACTTCAAGACTTTCGTCTGGGCAAGAATTTTTTGAATAAGACCTCAAAACCACAGGCAATAAAAGCAAAAATAGACAAACACGATTACATCAACCTTAAGGAAACAATCAAAAGAGCGAAGAGACAGCCCACAGAATGGGAGAAAATATTTGCAAACCACCCATCTGACAAGAAGTTAACATCCAGTATGTATAAGAAACTCCAGCAACTCAATAGCAAAACAACAACAAAACTAGTCCAATTTTAAAATGGGCAAAAGATCTTAATAGACATTTCTCAAAAAGTACTATAGAAATAGCCAACAGATATATGCAAAAATGCTCGACATCACTAATCATCAGGGAAATCAAATCAAAACCACAATGAGATATCATCTCACCCCAGTTAGAATGGGGATTACCCAATCCCTCACCCCTCAAAATAACAAAGGCTGATGAGGATATGGAGAAGGGGGTACCCTTGAACACTATTGGTGGGTATGTAAATTATTAGTACAGACACTATGGCAAACACTATGGAGGTGCCTCAAAAAAACTAAAAATAGCACTACTCAATTATCCAACAATTCCACTACTGATTATGTATCTAAAAGAAATGTAATCGGTATGTTAGAGATATCTGCACTCCCATGTTTATTGCAGCACTATTCACAATACTCAAGATATGGAATCCAACCTAAGTATCCATAAAAGGTTGAATAGAAAAAGAAGATGTGGTATATTTTCACAGTGGAATACTATTCAATCATAAAAAAGAATGAAATTCTGTCATTTGTAGCAATCTGTATAAGCAAGGAGGACATTATGTCAAGTGAAACAAGCCAGGTACAGAAAGATAAATATAGAAGTAGAGAGTGTAATAGTGGTTACCATAGGATGGGAAGGGTAGGGGGAAGGGAGGATGAGGAGAAGTTGGTCAAAGTGGGTGAGTACAAAGTTACAGTTAGAAGGAATAAGTTCTAGTGCTCCAATGCACAGTAGGGTGACTACAGTTAACAATATTATATATTTATTAATAATATATATTTGAAAATAGCTCAAAGAGATTTGGAATGTTCTCACCACAATAAAATGATAAACGTTTGAAATGATGAATGTTAATTTCACTAACTTGATCACTGTATATTGTACACATGTATCAAAACATCACATTGCACTCCAAAATTTGCACAGTTATGTATCAATTAAAAACAAAACTAAAAAATAAATTATCCAAATTACAATACATAGGCCAGGAATAAGATGTGCTGAGAAACAAAAATAGTGTTTGAGATATTACACCACAGCTTCTGGTGAATTTAGAATATATTAGGCTATGAATTTAGTAGTTTTTTAAAATGCTAAATACAGCAGCACATCTTATAACTTATTTTCTCTTGAAATTTAATAAAGTATTATGCACCATGTAGTCATTCTTTATATTGTACTAAATAATAATGTTTGGGTTGAAACATATGAAATTGCCATTTTTTTAGTTTAAAAATAGATGAATATGAGTAATTTCATATGGCTCATCCCAGTGATACCTAATTCAAGGAAGTTATTAAACTTAATAGGGAGATTATACCTAAAGGAATATTATTGAACATACATTAAAATGTTAACAGGGAATTTTATATATATATATATGTATATATATATACACATCTTTCTACAGAAGTTAGTTCTAATAAAAAAAAACACTGCTTACTCACATTTTACCTGAATAGTGCCTTCTACATTCTAACCTATTAAAAATCCCAAACTGCAGAGCATAAAATTTATGTTTTCTAATTATAATCTCTATAAATTGAGTTTCCAAATGTTCTATTTCATCTATATGCTCAATATCTATTAAAACATCTAAGATAGACCAAGCATTATGCTAACAGTGTACTTGTGAAGATTTCATGATTTCTAGGCAAGACCATCAGAACAGTAAAGAACAATTTTGTACCATAGGATAAATATAATAATAAATATAACAATAGAAATAAACAGAGCACTGTCAGGTTGGACACAAAAGCAATGAACAACGTCTAGAAGAGTGTCAGGTAGTTTCTTCAGTATTATTCTTGCCCAGTAACTACTAGCCAAGGAGAAAATCCCACTTAAAGTACTATATTAATTTCCATTTTTTCCTTAAATCTATAGCTATCAGTTCCCTCTGTGTATATATTATGCTTATGTGTGTAAACACATATACAAGAGACTTTAAAAAAAATGTCCAGAATTTACAAAGATATACAGTCACAGTTAAACCTTCAATAATTACATATTTGAACAGGGAAGGGGCACAATAATATGTAACACATCAGAATTAGTTTTGAAGACATCAGACATTCTAATTTTGTCTATACTGGCTTTTCTTAATTATCTGTGGCATTTTCAATTTAGAATAGTCAAAAGGAAATAATTCTTTTATGTTCAATTAAATAGATCTGCACCCTCAGAGGAAAATGCTATGCACATAAAATTACTCTTATCAGGTTGGGTAATTTTTTACCTTTTCCAGGTGAAACCAATATATTTCAATGCTTCTTCAGCTAAGCAATCAAGAACATAGCATACATGTTCTCCATAACCTGACTTTAATTTTGAAGGAGGAAAATCTGCAGTTCTCCCCTGAAAAACAAAAGAAAAAACAGGGTATTATTTGTCAGTTATATTCCAAATGTCAAAATTTAAGCAAAGAACTGCTGAATGGATGTATCACTTTTCTTTCAAATGATTTACAATAACTGTAATTACATTGCTTCATAGAAATCCATTTCAAGTCTTTGTAACCTATTGATACATAAAAATACTGAAAATAAAGATTTTTATTGTTAAATGTATCAAATTAAAAGGCAGTAACATCATAGCAGCAGAACAAATTATTGATCTTATTAGAGTGAAAAGAAACCAGTAAAACTATTTAAATAACTCTGTTAAGGACAGAATGATTCACTTGTCAAAATTAGTAACATTTGTGCCAAAATATCTTACTGCCTGCCCAGGAAAAGTCAGAAATGAAAAGCACAACTGCTATCATGGTCTTAAGTACAAGTTTCCTTTCAGAATATAAAGTGTTTTGACTTTGCAGGGTGTAATTTTAATTATCATTTTTTACATCAAGAATTAACCATTCCAAAATTTACCTCTCAGATATATCAAGATTTTATATATATATATATAATGTATATATTACTTTGGGCTAATAAAGAGTATATACTGAACATTTTCAGAAGTGACATTAATGTTATAATACAAACTATTTTAAGGAGGTTTTACCTGAAAATAAATTCATAATTATATTTACAGAGGAGTCATCTAAATGGCTAGCATTTGTTATTAAATTATCAGTGTTAAAATTCATAACTTGAGAACATGGAGAAAGAAGGGTTGTTTACACTTACAAACGACCGAAGCTCGGATAGTATGTTAGATATCGTGGCATTAGGGTCATCATATTCTTGAGGCTGCTCAAAGGGACGTCCTGCTTTATTAATCAACCAAGCAGCAAGAGTACAAAACATGTAGAACTGTTCACCAGGGTTGGTAGGCAATGCAAAATAGTGTCTGTTTCAAAACAAGGAGGAATGGGGGTGTATGTGAAATAATGCAAGTAAGTCTATAATAACTAATAGGGCCGAATTCACAACTGTCCAGCAATCTTTCTTCCCCCCAAATGGCCATCATATCAAAAGGCCTCGATAATTCACCCTTTCAAGTTTCCAGTAATCCACAGCACTCACATTAAATTTTTTAAATCATCAGGATTAGCGCAATTACTACTGAATCCAAAATATTAGATCAAAGACCTTACACCCGGGAAATGTAGTGCATGTTAGAGTACAGAGCATGTAGAGTTTTTGCCAAAATGATTTAAGTGTCAGTAATAATACGTTAGTACCTTATTAATGAAAATGGTAATCTGGAAGAACCTCAGAGTTTAAAAGAGATCTCAAAAGATTACTCATTATGCATTTTTTACTCTTTCTAACCTATCACCTATGGTAAACATTTGTTTTTATCTTGGCTGCATATTCAATCACCTGAGGAGCTAATAAAAATACTGGTACTTGGCCAAACATTGCTTCTTCTCTCATGAATGAATTAAATCAGAACTTCAGTGAGTGTAGGCCCAGTATGGGGTATATTTCAAAAGCTTTCTACATGTTTATAAGGTGTAGTCAGGATTAAGAAACTGTGAATGTCACATCACCAATCTAAAAAACATCTGTGGGCTCTTGCTTAATCCCCTCGTCTACTAAACACAGTTCTACGAGGATCAGTATGATTTATACCTAAACATTATAGGAATAAAACTCACTAGCAACAACATTCAAGTCAGTTTAATCAAAGATCTTATTTTTCTTGTTTATGTGTAGCTATCATTATTATGTTTGCAATGTATTTACAACTATTATAATCATTGTCATAAAAGTCAGTTGTGTACTCCTTCATGTTTTCCAAACTTTATCCTGCAGGATAAGTGTAAATGTTCTGGAAGATAACAGAAAGCTGGAAAGAAAAAAGGCCATGAAGTCCTTCCAGGTATATGCTCACTATCCTTTCAAAGCACCCACCCACCAAAAAAGTCATCTTTTCCTTATTGGCAGATGACTTCTCTAGGGCAGAGGAATGAACACCAATAGATACTGTAAACCTAGGGCAGTGGTTCTCAAATATTAGTGTCCATCAGAATCATCTGGAAGACTTACTGAAACAGAACACTAGGCCCCATCCTTATAATTACTGAAAAGGTAGATAGACCTAGGAAAGGGTCTGAGGCATTTCAGTTCTAGTAAGTGCCCAGGTGATGCTGATGCTGTTGGTCTGGTGATCACACTTTGAGAACCATTAGACTAGGATATTCCCACACAAATCCATGATTCAAAGTATCCTGCTGAACCCCTGAAGACACAGAGATGACATCAACAGAATCTTAAGGTCATTTTCTTTTCATTTGAAAAATACACTTGGAAAAAAATGCATTTTTATTAATACAGGAAATGTTGGTTGTCTATACTATCCTGATCGATTCACTTTAATAATCCCAGGACTACCTTTTCTAACATGGATCAAGCAACACTACTTTTTTCCTTTATCTTTTCTCCGACTATGGACTAATTTAATATGAACAGTTTACATAAAGCCTACATATCTTTCAATTCAATTTATTGGAAGAGAGCAGTGGAATGAGATTAAAACTATCAAGGGAAATTATTTGAGCCTGGCTGTAGACATTAAGTACTATAGATTCTTAATATTGATTGCCTTTTATGGAATAAAATAAATGTAAGTATTAAAGTGAAAGAAAAGCTATAAAACTGATTTATCTGGCTAAGCTACAGTGATTTGAGGAGAAGGTCCTAGCCGACCACTACCCTCAGCAAGTAATGGCATTGCTTTCAGGATATGTTGGACTTCTCCCCCACCGGAACAAGGGTAGAACTTTAGGTTCTATGATAGGGGACAATTCAATAGTTGTCATTCGTCTTTTCCACTTTTCAGTTTCTGAGAGTATGGTTATTGCAAAGGCAGAAGTCTTTTAAACCACAGCAAGTAGTTAACAAATGTACTAGCCGCATTTAAAGTGCTCCCTTAACAGGGTCGTAAGTACCCACGGTCCCCAGTTGTATAACAGGGTCTTAAACAACAACGACAAAAAAACCCTAAACTAGAAAAAAAGCCTTAAGTGATAATGGCATTCCTCTCTGGAGACGAGATTTTGGGCGGTTTTATAATTTTTCTAGACATTTTCTTGTGTTTTTCTGAGTTTTCTACAATGAGTATTTGTTTTATCTTTATAATCAGAAAATATAGTTTGTGTTTTGTGGTAATGTGTGTGTGTTAAAAAACAACAACAACAAAAAACAGGCAAGCTGTCTTCCAATCCTTTCCGCCGTTCCAAAACTTATTTATTCTCTCTACAAAAATACCAAGTCAGGGCTGCGTGAGCTCCACGGACCTCCCCGGAGTTTGGAGTGAAGTGCCCTTCCCTGGCTAGGAAGACGGAGGCAAGGAATTGCTAACCCGCTCTCACGGAATTGGTTCCCAGCAGGACCACGGAGGGCATCTCCCTGGAGGCTAGCAGGCACCCAGGCGCTTGGGGACACCGGCACCCACCTGGACGGGGCCTTCAGGTTGCTCTTCCGGGGGAACTCCTCCTCGTAGCGGAGCAGCTTCAGCTTCTCCACCAAGTCCTCCATCACCACGAACATGTGGTAGGCCGCGCCGGGCCCCCGCTCCACGACCACTTCCCCGGTCCCTTCGCCACGGGACCTAGGCACCCCATCTTCCAAACCCGACGTCGTGACGACGGCCAGGTCAGCAGTCATCGCAGTACGGAGAGAGTGCAGCGTGGGCTCAGGCCCACAGACCTCTGCGGCCTAAGCCGCCAGCCCTGCAGCCGCCAGTACAGCCACGACCGGTTACCAGGCGACCACCGGACAACCCGTCACCAGGGAAACTAGACTCCTCCTCCTTCCCTCCAATCAGGGCGGCTTTTCTGAATGACGTCGCCCGTGGCCCGCCTCTTGCCCTGCCTCTGCGGAAATGGTGGTCGGGAAGCAGCACCGCCCCTCATGGAGGCGTGGCGTTCGCGCCCCACTCACTGCTGCCTCTCCTGCCTCGGCCTCTGGAAGACGGAGGAGAGGCGGCTAGTGACTCTGAGCTGGCTTGAGGTGTGTTGGACCTGGTGGTTGCTAAAGGCAACTAAGCGGGCATCTGGGTCAGCTAGTAGCTGTTAAAAAGATTAAAGGGAGGTGAAGACGTGCAGTATTGAAGGGTGCACTGGCCCACTGATACCTTTATTTTCTCAGAATTGAAAAGTTGTTCATAGTTGTAAAGATAGTCAATACCATAGGTTTCACTTTTACTGCAGGAACTTTCCAACAAGAGGTTTCTCTCGTTCTTTCTATTTTTAATTTTTTCTTTCTCTCACTAGGCAATGCTGCACATAACAGTATACTGTAAAGCTTGAAGTACTGTATTACATTTCCTGGCTATTACTCCAGTGCTAGGAAAGTGGTTAGAAGGATGAGGAAGAAGACAACGAACAAAAGGAGGCATTTGGGAGGCTTTGTTTTACTTCAAAAACAAGAATACTAAGCTTCCATCCTGCTGCTTAATCTGTTTCGAACCCATTACATGTAGTATAAAGATTTTGGGTACTTCGTTAAATCCAGCAGAATAGAGATGATCTTAAAAGGAATTTCCCTGCCCTAAAGCTCTAAGTGTGGCTAAAGATAGGGTATTACTACTGTATTCTGCAGTTATTGACCTAGAAAATTCAAGAAAAGGTACATAACTGACCACAGAAATGGCCCAGCTTTACAGTTTTCAAAAGGATTGTGTATCGGGCAATTTTCTTAACAGTTGCAAAAAATGAGGTAAGTGGTGGATGCCTGGTAGTTTTTTGCAAGAAAACTTAATACAAGAGATTGAACATATGTTCGTGTTTATAACGTGACTTTCAAGGGCTCACTGATCTCTTGTATCTGCCACTACAAAGTATAGAAGGGCCACATTTTTGGATAACTGAAATTTGAAATGTATCTACAGTATCCTGTTTTGTTAGAAAATGAGAACACACTTTTCATTTTAATCCGTCTACAGCTAACTTGTTTCTGATACTGATAAGGTTATCAAAGTGAAAAATCAGTAGAAAGTCATTAAAGAAAGAAAGTACTTAAAATGACATTCATTAAAGTATTCATTAAAGAAAGAAAGTACTTAAAATTACAGACTTATGTAGAGAATAACCTGAAGGGGAGCCCACTGAGAATTGCTTTTTAAATAAATAACATTGCTTGCCTAGCACAAGTCATGAGCCAGCTGCTTTTAATAAAGTTGAGTGAGAAAATTGGGTTTGATGTTACCCCACTACCACATTGATCTTTCCTGGTCTTTGCCTTTTTGGAACAGTGATTCTCCCCGTATGTCCATACTCCAACTACCACCACGTGTGCAGCCTGGGGGTGTTCCATGTTTGTATAACAGTCACAGTAGTGTAAGATAGATGTATGGCCTTGTAAAACTGAAGAATGAAAGCTTACATATATGTTTTGGGGTCCTAAGTTAACTAACAAGCAAACTGTGGCTTTTTCCATGACTCTGAAAAAGCTCTCAGACTTGGGAAGTAAATTTATTACACTCAGGGAGGGAGATGTTCTTGCCAGGCATGCTGCCTACTTAAGATGTTCTGACATTTTCAGGAAGTTACGTAACACTGTATGAAATAGTCAAACGTTGCTTTTTAGCTGATAAATCCTCCAACAACGTATGTATTTTAACTTGGGGGAAATAAAACGACTCCCGGAGTCTTAGCCATTTCCTTCCAGGTACAATACTGACTCAGCCTGGCTTAAAAGCAGTATAAAAGAATAATTTCCCCCCTTAACTGTGAAGAAGAAAAAAACCCGAAAATATAAAGTATTTCCAGTAATTGTGGCACAAAGAGAACAAAAAACGCTAACTGTTCAACACTGCATGTTTCCCCAATAAAAAATTTTTGAAAGAACACTGATATTTCATTGTTCATTTCAGGGATTTTTGCTGATTCCTTGTTTACCGGTAATAGTTTGTAACACATCAAAAGGTCTTTTCCTTGATAGTTTTCTTCATGTGTGTGAAAATGCACTCAAATCCTCTTCTAGCTGTTTCAGCCACTTGGAAGCTTTGGGAAATACATTTATATTAGGTTTTTGTTGTTGTTTTGTTTTTGCAGGACTAGCTAATTTGTTGACTAAGGAGTTAGAGCTTGAAGAGAATGAACCATGTTCATTCTTCATGTAAAATATCAATTTCATCCCTGGTTTTATTTTATTGACCACTATTAATAGCTGGTCTTCTGACTTTGACTTTTATTTCTTACAAACTATCTGTGAGGTAATTGAAGGAATTTTTTTTTTTTTTTTTTTTGAGACTGAATCTTGCCCTGTCACCAGGCTGGAGTGCAATGGCGCAATCTTGGCTCACTGCAACTTCTGCCTCCTGGGTTCAAGCAATTCCCCGGCCTCAGCTTTTTAAAACTCTTGGATCTTTCTGTGAAACTCTGAAAACTAAATAGCATTCCAGGCCAGGCACAGTGGCTCATGCCTGTAATCCCAGAACTTTGGGAGGCCAAGGCAGGTGGATCATTTGAGGTCAGGAGTTCGAAACCATCCTGGCCAACATGGTGAAACTCTCGTCTCTGCTAAAAATACAAAAATTAGCCGGGCGTGGTGGTGGGTGCCTATAATCCCAGTTACTCAGGAGACTGAGGCAGGAGAATTGCTTGAACTGAGGAGGCAGAGGTTGTAGTGAGCAGAGATGGTGCCACTGCTCTCCAGCCTGGGTGATAGAACGAGACTCTGTCTTAAAGAAAAAAAAAAACAAAAAGCATCCCAGTCAAAACCAATTTAAGCTCAGTGGATTTCCCTGAAAGGTGCTTAACAAGGCTGGAGGTGAAAAGGAGGCCGATCGTAGACTGGAGGAAGGCTTTCCAGCCGCATCTTCAAATAGAAGAGCAAGTCCTTGAGGCAAACCTTAGGCTTAAAGAACAAAGCTGCGCTGTGTTATAAATGGCTTAGTACCACCCATTCGGGTTGTTAAAAACTTAGAAAATCGCTAACTGAATAAATCTTCCTTGAAACTATAGAAAAGGAAAAACTTTTTCTGCCCTCTTTGGAAGTAGCTGTGCCTGTGAATTAAATGAACATAAGACAGGTAAACAGGAAGAAAGCACACAAATTTTATTTAACATTTTTACATGCACATGGGAGCAAAGGAAAAATGAAGTTGATAGGACCAACAGTTTACATGCCTTTTTTTTTTTTTAAGAAGACAAAGAATGATACGTTTGTAGGGAAGTGATAAGACAGAGGAAAAGGGATTTAAGCTTGACAAACTGTAGAAAAGTGACTAGGAAAAATATGGGTAAAATTAGCGGAAGATAAGGATTATTTTAACAGGTTTGTTTCTGCAGACCCATTTTAGCATTAATTTCCAGTCTCCCGTCATAAAAATGTTATTCTTTTCCTGGTACAGGGATGGCTTCTTTCTCATGGGAAATTTTATGACTTGCTTTTAAATAGAAAGGGGAAGGTCAGAGAGCCCTTCATATATCTGCTGTATCGCAGGTGCCTTCAGATCACAATAATCAATATGCAACAGCAGCATATTTTGGGGTGGCATGTTCTAAGCCCCATTCAACCTCATCAAAAGTGTCCGCCAAAAATCTAGGCGGAAAAAAATCGTATTTATGTGTAAATCTTTAAAAGCGATACCTTGTAAAGCAATGTGAAGACATTACCTCTTCAAAACTGTCCTATAGATCAGAACCAGCGCACTCAGACGACAAAATAGGAGTAACTATTGCAGTTGCTGTGATTAATTAAAATATCCAAGAGAATCTACAGACAAGTTTTAAGACAGCTCAGCAAGTTTGCCATATATGAGATCCAAACTAAAAAGAGTTATTGGATGCATAGTATTCTATTGACTATTTGGAATTAAAAGCACTTAAAACCCCAAAAAGTTACTGGAGATGATAGTTAGAAAAAGAAACCTCATAACAAGCAACACATAGCACCCAGGAACAAACCTATCATTATCTTTATAGAGAAATTGTTAAACTTTACTGAAAGTTTTGGAAAAATTCAAATAGGAATACAATGTTTATAATGAGAAAAATCAGCATATTTGCCCAATCTATAAATTTAGTATAATTTCAACTACAATTCTAGGAGGGCTATTCTGAAATTCATATGTAAGCATAAATTTTTTTTTTTTTTTTTTTTTTTTGAGACAGAGTCTCGCTCTGTCGTCCAGGCTGGAGTGCAGTGGCTGGATCTTGGCTCACTGCGAGCTCCACCTTCCGGGTTCACGCCATTCTCCTGCCTCAGCCTCCCAAGTAGCTGGGACTACAGGCACCCGCCACCTCACCCGGCTAGTTTTTTGTATTTTTTAGTAGAGACAGGGTTTCACCGGGTTAGCCAGGATGGTCTCGATCTCCTGACCTCGTGATCCACCCGTCTCGGCCTCCCAAAGTGCTGGGATTACAGGCTTGAGCCACCGTGCCCGGCCTGTGGCCTATAAGCATAAATTTTAAAGAAGTATGAGGAAGGAATTACAATATATCAGCAAGATTCCTGGTACAAGTATAAATTAATGATATTATCAGAATATATACAAAATAGCCTGAAAGCAGATGAGCATTCGTATGGAAACTTAGTATGCAGCAGAATCAATGTTACCTCCTAGTGGAAAAAAAAATCAGCTATTCACAAAATGCTATTAAAACCATGGGCTATCCATATGGAAATAAAATTATATCTATGACTTCCATCACATAAATTTCAGATGGATTGAAGACAAATGTAAAACATTTGTAACGTGTAGAAGAAAGCACTATCTTTAACCTCGATGTAGAGAAGGAGTTCGTAAAATACTTAAAAAGAGAAACATAAAAATTTAAGAACCCAGATACAAAATAGGCCTCTATAAACAGTGAATAAAGAAGATACTTGTGAGCCATATAATATCAATGGATTAATCTCCAGGATACACAAATAGATCACTGCAAAGGCTCTGCCATTCTAGAGGATTGTAGGTGTGTTAGTCTAGGTTGGGGTTTCTCGTTCTAAGCTCTATTGTGATTTCAGGCTGGATCATTGTTGGAGGACTGCTGTGTGCATTGCAGGATGTTTAACAACATCCTTGGCCTCTACCCACTAGTTGCCAGTATCACCACCCCTAATGTCTAAAATGTCTAACTAAAAATGTCTCTGGACGTTGCCAAATGGCCCCTGGTTGGGGTGGGGTGGGGT
>NW_016805008.1:1500948-1515301 GCF_001698545.2 Rhinopithecus bieti
TGGATAAGCTCTATTAAGTATTCCAATACTGTTTGTAGACATAGCTTTCAATGTAAAACCAAAAGTCAAAGTTATTCAATTACATGTTATAAACTGGAGTCACAAGTCAGTCTGTTTCTTTAATAGGACAAAATTTCAACCTTTAGATACTTAAATATCAAATATGCACAAATTGTTCTTCAACAGAATTATCACTGCTATGGGTTTACTTTCATCATTGCTGTACTTCATGTCAGAACATTCCAGGATTAAAATATATTCAGCCTAGGAAAGAATTACCCCAATCTGAGACTAAGAAGTGTCCCCATACAATGAATACCGCAAGATTCCTGAGCCAAGCGTAGAAGGAATTCTTGTCTAAACTGCAACTACTTTTGCACTGACCTCATAGTTAACTGCTTCAGCTGACTTTTGCTCTCAAGGTAGAGAAATGCCATCCAATTATATTGTACATATTACAAGGCTTTTTTTCGCTCCATGGTGTCATTTTTTTCAGGGAGAAACCAATGTATGTGTGAAGTGACTTCAGTTTACTATCCCTGGGTAGGTGATGAGGATGATTATTGAAGGATTTTAAGTAGGTATGTGCTGGTGGGGGCTGGGGTAGATGACATTCAAATTTGCATCTTAGAGTTCTGGCAATAATGTAGAGAAGGGACTATAGAAAGGTGAAAATTGATTCAGAAGGTGATTTGAATAGTTCGATGAGAGATTGTCCTAAACTGGGATGAGTGGCAATTAGAATAGTGAAAATATGACAGTTAACAGACTTTAGGAAGCAGATTCAACAGAACTTAGTAACCGACACCATGAGATATTCTGTAAGGCATGAAAGGCACTATGAAGCTGGCCCACTTTGGGGCAAGAAAGGTAGCCTTTATACCCTTGTATCACTGGAAACTCTGAGCTTCCCCAGACGTCTGTGGTTGGGGTGGCTCTTATTGGCCAAGGGTAATTTTCTGGAAAAAGATGCAGCTGTGAACGCTGAACAGCCAATACTCATGGCAGCTGGAGAGTGAGTACATCAGCCTGATGAAAGAGGAATCTGGGCAGACACCAGCAGCTTTTGCTACAGTAGTTGACGTTAAAATACAGTTCTTCTGAATTTCTTTATGTGGAATATGTACTGAAGTAGTGAAACTTAGATTAAAAAAAGAAAGGTTGCTAAAGGTACAAACCATACAAACTGTCAGATAGGAAAAATAACATATAAGTAACTGCAAATATTGAAACATTCAGCCTAGTTTCCTGATAAGAGTTCTATTGCATCATGTATATTAGTAACACTTTGATTTGATACATTTTGGGTACTAACAAGGATTGATCTGATCTGTCAGAGTTTTGAAGGTTAAGTAGAAATTGGTTTATTCTTCAAGGGCTAGATTTAAAAGATTCAATTTATTTTACAGTCTGGGACAACATTCTTCCCTTAAGGAAAAATTAGATTGAAGACAGAGAGTAGTGTTAAAAATAAATGTCACAGGAGAAAGCTCTCTTAATAGGGCTCCCTAGAGCCTAACAAAAGCAGAATCGGCTAGATGCTACCTCCTGTGGAATTACCATACTTTCATGGTACAACTCTGAATTTCAATGCACAGTATGCCAGACTTTCTGATGGCCTGTTTCACAAATAGTTATTGGCACCTTATCTTGATGTTTTGGAAACGGTTGCCCAAACCATTACACGGTAATAAAATGTTAAGTCCAAATGCCTTATTTTTATTCGTAGCTCCTTCCTATTTGTGGAGATGAATTCCTACTCCACACCTGTACATTTTGCTTCTGAAGAGAAAAAGTAATCCATTTTGCATTTGCATCTAGTAAGATTTTAATGAGAGATTCTTTTCTTTCTGAAGGTGAGAGTGTGAAAAACCAAACTAATAGATCCAGGGATCAGATTTTGGCTTTTTGGCAACCACAGAGAGAGGGAGAAAGTATTTTCTAAGATTTATGTATTTATTTATTTATTTTGGTACAACAAATACTTTAGCACACGTAATATGTTAGGCACTGGGTTTTGGATGGTAATGCAAAGACTCATGGGCCTGGTGTCTATGCCCAGATAGCTCGTGCTTTAATGCAAAGACATGTACTTGGCAACTGAAAGGTAGTATCATAGAGAAGTAGAGAGTGTTTGGGATGAAAGCTTTCCAGACATTTATTTAACCCCTCCAAAAAACAGAATTGATTTCTTCCCCTTTGTACCCCATAGCCTATAGTACTTCCTCTCTCTGGAGTCTCATTTTTCTCCTCTGCATGGAAGGATCAGGAAGAATTAGGCAAGAGAAATTAGTAGAAGAAGCAATATATTTGAAGTAGGTATCCTGCCTTGAGAGGCAAACTTCAGAGCAAAGGTGATGGTTCCTTTCTTTTCTGTCTAATATGGAGGCTGGTGCTGCTTACCATTTTGCCTAGGTATACAGAGGTATAAGTCGACTCTCTTTGGCTAAGAACTTCAGTAAGGAGTCTGCCAGATATAGTCATATATTTCCAGGATCTAGAAGCACATGTCTATCCACTAAGAATTCTAATTGGAACGTGTTTAATTTCATTCCAAAGAACTCACCCCAAAAAAGTCCTAAATCAAAGACATAAACTAAAATATTTGTAATGACTTTCTAACAACTTATAATTTTCACTAGATATGTGCCCAGTGTATACTTTTTCTTTTCATTGCAACTATGGACTTCAGAGGAATACTATAAGCTCTGTAAAAGACTTTTCTCCCTTCTACCCAGTACCACAAGGCAGAGCATGGATTTATAATAGCAACTTTCTGAGGAAGAATAGACAATTGAATGTAGAATTTATGGTTGTCTAAGCCCCAAGAAAGAAGGGGAGATCCTCCCCATAGTTTACCCATAAAGTAGAAGTCAATAATGATTTTTCTTTTACCTCATAGAGTTGTGCAAAAATGGCTGACCATCTACCAGCTCGTTCTTTCTCTATTAATGTGAAACGTTTACACTTATGCTATGGTGTTAATATTTGTCCCCTCCAAAAGTCATTTTGAAATTTAATTGCCATTGTAATGATATTAAGAGGTAAGACCTTTAAGAGGTGATTAGTCTGCGAGGCTTCATCTTCATGAGTGGGATTGGTGTTGCTATAAAAGGATGAGTTCAGCCCCCTCTTGCTGTATCTTTCCATCTCATTTTTTGCCATGTGAGGACACAGCAAGAAGGTCCTTGTCAGATGCCAGTACCTTGATATTGGATTTCCTAACCTCCAGAACTCTGAGCTAATAAATTTCTGTTTATTATAAATTACTCAGTCTCAAGTATTCTTTTAGAGCAGCACAAAATGAACTAAGACAGCTTACATGGTCCATTTCTAGACTTCAAACTTCAAACTGACATCAGTAGATATTTTGCTTATTTTATGCCTGCTAAAACTGTTTTTGTGGCTTTAGAGTAAGATTTGCTCTTTGGTAGAACAACCCACCTTTTCCTTTCAGTCTTCTTGATTACTATACATTTATTTTTTTAAGATCAACTATAAATGTATTTAATGTTGAAATATATACTCTAAATATACTTTTAAAAAATAATATTGAGCATATCATCCAGGGATACAGTGTGTACTATTTGAGTCTCTTATTGGGCTAAAAAGGTCACAGAAGAACTCTCATTTTTCTTATTATTACACTGACATTTTATTTTAAAACAAATACTTGCTATTTTCCTTATGCTAGTAAGTTAGCCCTGTTGAGTATGAAAATTTCATATTTTACTTCTGAAGGCAAGAACAAACTATTACACTGTGAAAGATTTTAATCTCCTCGGCTTCTTGGAGGAAGAATAATACTTCTGAAATGGGAAAAGGGAGCTTTTCAAAGTAAAATTAGAAATGCCTCAGAGGATCTTGCTCTTTCAAAGGAAACACCGACTCTTTTATAAAATAAAAGCAAAAGATCTTTATTCTTGCTTGGAATACAATGACGGCTTCTTTATAGTTTTCCCCCCAGATCTAACCCTCTTTCAGTCTTTTGTCTACATTGTTCCCAAAGTAATCTTCCTAAAATGCAAATATGGACATGCCTCTGTACTACCCGACATTCTCACGTGGTTCCCCTATTCAGGACAATATTCAGTTTTCTTAGCTTGCTGTGTAAACGCCAGGGACAGATTCTGGCTTTGTGGGGCTTGAAGCTTATACAGTTGGTGGGGTGGGGTGGGGAGGCATAATTTTAATAAGAAGAAATACAAAATTTTGAATTTGAAATCAGCTACAGTACTTTGGAAGGGAGCATGCAAGTAAAGCTCCCTGGAACATAAACTGCACTACTCTCTTGGTATATCTGCCTCTACTGGGGAATTTTTTACCATCTGAAATTAGGTGAGGTTACCAGATCAATAAATAATGACCAGGATAGGCTGGGCATGGTACCTCACACCTGTAAGCCCAGCATTTTGGGAGGCTGAAGCAGGAGGATTTCTTGAGCTAAGAAGTTCAAGACCAGCCTGGGTAACAACCAGTTAAGACCAACCAACTCTGTCTTAAATAAATACATAACAACCAAGATAAAGTAACTATCCAACAAGCTGACATTGATTATAGCCCAGAGATCTCTAACTAGAATTCAAGAGTTAAGGTGGCTGCATATAGCCAGGATGGTGCTTCCTATCAAGAAACAGACTTGCTGACCCTTTATTATAGTCACCATTAAAAGGAGAATATTATGCTCATAGTTTTAAGACTAAATTGTTTTCATATAGGTTCAAGTTTGGCCCTTAAATCACCTAATTAAATAATATTAATTAAATTACTTTCATGTGATTTGAGATTGCAACCCTCTACCCAGGCAGCAACTAACTTCCTGTATTAATCCTTTATTATCTGGTTGAAACATTTATTTAACAATCTTCCTGTCTGGCTGAGTCACAATTCTTAATGATATTTTAATGGTGGCTGATTGGATTCTGTATCTTTTACACCTTTGTCTGGCTCTGCAGTCAATACCACTAAAATCATGCTAATGGCACTATGATTAACTCCTCATGCCAGACAAGGGGTCTTCCCCAGTTGAAACTGGAGAAGATTTAATGATAGGAATGCTACACATATTCTGTTGTCATTTTGGCCTACCCTATATAATCATCCTCTCTTCTTACTGTAAATTTTAGTCCTCCCTTTTTTTTCTTCTATAGCCTCTTTTTGGGATTCCTTATTCTTTTATCTTTTGTGACCTTTCTCAAAGTATTTATGTTAGGTTGGGTCCTCCAAGAAGCAGAGGCCAAAATGGGATTAGATATGTAAAAATTTTATTAGGCTATTTGCCTGGGATAGAACATGGGAAGGGACCACAGTCAGATCTTGATGCAAGACTGTTCACAAGTGAAGAGTAAAGGGAAGCAAGGTTGGGTGAAAGTGCTCGCTCTGTGCTGCCATGCAGTCTAAGGGCCGCCACTTAAAGCTGGCAGCCTTCTGCATCATCCTATATATGGGCTAGATCAATATTCTTAGGTTTGGAATCTGTTACCTCCAGAAACCAAAAAGGCTTTCAAAATGCTGTGCTTCCTTCCTTGTGTAGGAGATGCAAGATACAAGTTTGTCTTTTATTTTGGTAAGGTTGTCTCAGCAGGCCCCCAGTCGCTGAATCCCCAAAACTTAACTGAAGTGACTGCACCTGGCTCTTTGTTGGGTTAATTTCTCATCCTCTAGAGTGCATGCATCTTACCGAGACCTCCAGCATACTAATCACCTCTTGCTCCCACTCAATCAGCATCATGTCACAGATATAAGGGGCCAGTGTCATGTTCTATGGAATGTCCTGGAGGTCCAAATCTCTTTGAACTCTGTTATGACAGAGGACAGGACAGGTAACGTAGCTCTGAGGAAAACTTTAAATAGATATTGTTGTCTATTCCTGTGAATGCAAAGTGTTTCTGATTCTCTTTCCTGATTGGGCTTAAATAGAATGCATTCACTAGATCAGCACCTGCATAATGTGTATCTGAGGACATATTTGTTCTATCAAGGATACCATGCTGGGCACAATAGCTACAAACTAGGATACTTCTTGGTTGACTCTGTGATAGTCTACAGTCATTCTCCGGGAGCCATCTGGTTTTTGAAGGAGCCAAAGCAGCAAATTGAATAGAGATATGATAGGAACCACAATTCCTGCATCCTTCAGCTCTTTAATGCTGTCACACATATTTGCCTTGCCTCTCCAGGTGATACTATATTGTTATTTGTTTACTGCTTTGGGATGGCAGTTTCAGAGGTTTCCATTTGGCTGTTCCCACTGTAATAGCTCTTACTCCACAGGCTAGAAACCTAGTGTGGGGATTACTTTACTTGCCAAATGTATCAGTTTTATTCATGCATTCAAGGACTCTGTTGTGATGAAACATAGTTGCTGTGGTGAGGGAGAGTTCTCCTAAGGCCCCAACCCCTTCTTTAGCCTATGGGTTATAGATGTGAACGTTTGTTGAGGTCTGGGAACTGACCAAGCAAGCAATTGTGACATTGTTGGGCAGCCACCCAGCATCCTGCTCCTCCATTCTTGTCTTCATTTCATTGTAGTGTTAAGCAGCACCCTTGTAAACTGCCCATCTGTTTTGCCCCTAGAACTACGATGCTCTATTAACTATCTCCACAATTCCTTGTGGGTCAAGCAGCCTTGGCTGCCCCCAGTCATTATGGTAATTACAGCCTCCTGCCTTCTAATGATAAGTGCTGCCATCTGGCCTCTATTACGTCAAGGTCCTATCATCTTAATGATATTAATCAGGCCAGCTATGTGACTGCCTCTAGTATCATCATCCCTTGCCTCCAGAGGGAAACATCACAGAGTTCCTTAGTGGAGGTGTTGTTCCTCTCACCAATATATTCCCGATGACCTTGGGGAATGGTGTGTTCTCTAGGCCCTTCTGAGGAACATAATCTTCTGGGGGGTTTTCTGGCCTTTGGCGTGTATCCATTCCACATGTCTGCTTTCCTCAGCCTCAACTCCTTCATCTACCCACTTCTAGGGCACCTTGAACATTCCCACTTTATTGAGAATTGGCTAGGCTTCGAGGAGCCACACCAGCTGTGAGTTTACCCATCCCTTGAGGTCCTTGCTAGGGTGTTAAATCCTGGGTCTTGAGAAAGTGCTCCCAAGTCAATGAATTCTTTTTATGTAGTTGTACTTTCTGGCCTCTTTGATCAAGCACTTCCAAAATCCACTTTCAGGAGGAATTCACTGATTCCTGCTCCTATATGCCAGCTCATTCACACAATTCTTCAGGTATAAAGTCTCTTTCCTTCTTTATAAGGCACAGAACAACCCCAGGTGGGTAACACTGGGATTTAACCCTAGTTATTGGCCTGGAGCTAAGGAGAGGTAGTAGAGGTAGCCTTCCAGGGCATCATCTGTTGCCTTGTATGGGCAAGACTCCTGCTGTGCTGGGAGATGCTCCAGAAGTACTAGTTCTTACTAAGGAAGGGTGGGCTACCTCTGCACGCTTACAGGATCTGGAAGGTTGCAGAGTCAACCTCTTCAGAACATTCAGTCTCTTGTCTCAGAGTTCCAGGTTTTCTCCATCAGGGAACTGATGCTTACAAAATTGACTTGCCTTAGCTGAGCATTAAAATATCTCTGCCTGCTTCAGGGTAGTGAGACTTCTTAGGGCTTCAGGTTTAAGCATTACAGTGAGAAAGGAACATCATTGTATGATAGCTTCTACTCAGCCTCAGGAGGACGGAACAAAAATACCTTTTTTAAAAAACATGTGAAGGTTTGTTACATAAGTAAACACATGTCACGGGGGTTTGTTGTACATTTTATTTCATCAAGTATTATTGTGATAACGCAATAGTTATCATTTATGTTTCTCTCCCTCCTCCCACCATCCACCCTCAAGTAGACCCCAGTGCCTGTTGTTTCCTTCTTTGTGTTCGTAAGTTCTTATAATTTAGCTCCCACTTATAAGTGAGAGCATGCAGTATTTGGTTTTCTGTTCCTATGTTAGTTTGCTAAAGATGATAGCCTCTAGCTCCATCCATATTCCTGCAAAAGACATGATCTTGTTCTTTTTTATGGCCGCATAGTTTTTCATGGTGTATATGTACCACATTTTCTCATCTAATTTGTCCTCGAAGGGCATTTAGGTTGATCCCATGTCTTCGCTATTGCGAATAGTGCTGCAATGAATATTTGTGTGCATGTGTTTTTATGGTAGATGTGTTCCCTTGGCTCCACTAACTCACCAGGATCTGTTACTTTTTGACTTTTTAATAATAACCATTCTGACTGGTGTGAGATGGTATCTCATTGCGGTTTTGATTTGCATTTCTGCTTCAGCCCCCTGTCACCTTAGACACTTCAAAGCCTGAAGGCTGGAATGGCTAAGTTATCCAAACAGCAAAGACGGTGGCCTGCTCCTCCGTCTGGGAGCTCCATCCCAGGGAGGTTACAAATCTCTTTCAGCTGGAGAACACCAATAAGGGTGGCTAGAGACCCTGGTTGGGAGGTCCCACACAGTGAGGAGGAATGGGATTGGGGACTCGCTTAAAGAAGCAGTCTGGCCATGTTTTGGTACAGCAGCTGTGCTGTGCTGGGGGATCCCTTCAGCCCCTGGTCTGCTCAGACACTGCAATGCCCAAAAGCGGAAACAGCTAAGTCTCCCAAACAGCAAAGATAGCAGCCCACCCTTCCCTTTGGGAGCACTGTCCCAAGGAGAATTCAACATTCTGTTGGCTGGAGAACACCAGTGGGGGTGCCTGGAGGCCCCAGTTGGGAGGTCCCACCCTGTGAGGAGGAACAGGATCAGACACCCACTTAAAGCAGCCATCTGGTCACATTTTGGTAGAGCAGCTGTGCTTTGCTGGGGGATCCCTTCCACCCCCAGTCGGTTCAGACTCTTCAAAGCCTGAAGGCTGGAATGGCTAAGGCACCCAAACAGCAATGATGGAGGGCCCACCTCTCCCCGCAGGAGCTCCTTCTCAGGAAGGTGCAATACTGCTACTGGTGGGTGGCTGAAATTCCAAGACAGTGGGTCTGATTTTCTGAGGCGTGATGGAAGTGCAACCTGCAGGCTGTTACTGCTCAGCCCTCTGGATTCAGCCTTTCCTCCTGTATGAACAGGGGTCTACCCTCCCATTTTGCCAGAGCTGTAGCTACTTTTGCCAGAAAGTCTGAGTATTTAAGGCTCCAGGGTCTTCACACATGCCTGAGCAACTGCTCCAAGATTCCACATAGCTTTGTGTGTCAGACTGAAGGCCCTGGTGAGGTGGGCTCACAAAGAGATCTCCTCATCCAAGGGTTGCAAGGATCCATGGGAGAAGTGTGGTTTCCCGGGGTTGCACATTTACTCAACACGTCCCTGGGCAGAGGCGGTTCCCCTGACTCCATGTTGCTCCCAGGTCCTATCTTGCTTTTCTTTATTTTCCATAGGTCAAATTGTTTTCTTGATTAGTCCCAATGCGAGTACCTGAATGTTGCAGTTGAAGGTGTTGTATTTTCTCGCCCCTTCCATTTCTCTCCGTGAGAGGTACACACATTAGCTGCTTCTAGCTGACCATCTTGGCCACTCCCTACTTCCCTTTTGATGGAAGGAATACCAAATAATTTTGTGGTCATTTTTTTTCTAAGCTAGCACAACCAGCCAACAGGCTTCCTGTAAGGAAGGTTTAGAAAACCTGCAGCTTGATTGGTTGCTTCTCAGCTCTCCTTCCATTGCTAGCTTCCTGGATTTATACTCATCATAACCATCTTCAACTTATATTGAAGATACAATATTATTGTATTGTATTGCCTATTTACTTCTGTTTCAGTCTTCCTTCTTTCCCTGCGCCTGGTACACAGGTGCTTAATAAGCACTCAGTTGACTGTTTTGTCTTAAATCTACTTTGGACACAAAATTAACATATATAATAGTGTATAAGG
The DNA here is from genome assembly GCF_001698545.2 of Rhinopithecus bieti. NCBI lineage: Eukaryota > Metazoa > Chordata > Mammalia > Primates > Cercopithecidae > Rhinopithecus > Rhinopithecus bieti. Next base: position 1,510,826 of record NW_016805008.1, read on the forward strand.
TAGAAAAATAAAATCTAAAGTTCATGTGGCCCAAATCATGTCAACAGAGCTAGGTTTTCTTGGATCTCTCATCTATTATAAATTAAATCCAGGTTAATGAAATCCAGGAATTATCCAAATAACAAATTATAGGGAGCTGTTTCATGATTCTTTCTTTTTCTGAGGTAGTTGATAAACATTTCAACAGCAATCTGACATATAATTCCAAAATAACAAAACCTAAACTTACCTCCAGAAATGGCCTTTCTGAACTGGGAATTAGGGAACTGAATTCTTACCCAAAAGCAATAAATGGCCTTGAATAGGTAAATTATGACTTCATAAGGGTGTTCTCAGTGCAATCAAGAGCCATGTGTTCAGCACGGTAAGAGAACTGTAGGAGAGTTGGGAAGAATGACAACACTTTGTCCTGAAGGATGTTCAGAAAAATTATTTCGCCTTTTACTAGTCATATCTCTCTCTAAAAATCTTGCCAAAATGTAAATGAATATTGAATTATAAAATAGATTAAAGTATTTAATTTCTGTCTGCACAATAGTTAAAATGCAAAGTAACAAAAGAAGCAAAGGGAAATGAATGAAACTAAAGCAAAATACATCTTATGGCTATGTATCAAATTACCCTTGAGTTTGTTTAATCTCCATATGATTTATACATGAAGAGCTACTAATTTGTGATATTGTTTGGAGAACTCAGAGGTATCAGAATGAAACCAGTTTTTCCAAACTAAAATGAGTTGGGAAGATAAGAAAATCCACCATTTAAAATAAATTGGCTCAGGGACTAGCTAAAACTCAGGACAAAGCTATATCACAATGAAATCCTTATTGGAGACTTAGCTTTGACCTATCAGTAAATACAAAATTCTCGTTTTAGTCCTTTGCAGCAATAGATATCATTTATTTATCAAGTTGATTTTGCTGTGACAGTTTGCATAATTCAATAATTTAAGAAATTTACACAATTTTAAAGACAAAACAAGGATGTATTAAAATTAGAAAAACAGATTTTCTACCAATCCATGCTTTTCGTAATTGATTTAATACAGCAATAGATTGGCCTTCAATTGCGCAGAATCTAATTATTGGATTTAGTGCTGTAATTCTTGAAGACTGGTGGGATTACACCTTTGTCTTCCTCATGTTCCCCTTGTTTTTGTAGTCAGACTAGAACAGAGCCAAGTGGCTTGCTATCTCTATTATCTTCCTATCTCACTTCTAGCAGGCCTAATCAAAGAGAGAATATATATGTGGAGATGGGAGATAATAGCTCTTTTACGTTGCTTTAGCATAAATTCTAGTGGGTTGAAAGCTTAAAATAATATTGAAAAGTATTATGACTCCAGAAAGCATCTGGTTGGGTAGCTATATCCCAACTAGGGGTCAATTCTAAGAATTATGGAGAGAGGGGAAGCAGGGCAACTATGTCGGACATCAATTAAGGCTACAAAAATAAAGGTTTTTTGTTGTTGTTGTTTGAGAAACTTACTGAATTTGCCCGTCTTAAGAGAACACAATCATTCAATGTATATTCAGAAATACATGTATTTTGTGATACCTATTTATCCTTGGTAGTTTCTAGCTATGAAACCCATGTCATTAATTGATAATTAATCCTTTTAGGGACCAAATTTAACATTTGATGGGAGTCTTCTCAAACACATGGTGTAAGTGATCCTGGTCCATTGAAAACCGGTTCATCAAACAGCAGTTGTGCTGCTACGCAGATGCCCGTCCTCCACCAACAAGGACCTTCTGACTTCGGTGTTTGGATGGAGGCTGTACATCTCTATGTTTTAAATTTCTGCCATTGACTCTGAAATGCATCTAGGAGTTATCCTCTAAGGAAAGTCACTGCTTGTAGCTTGCATCTTGTTGCTATGGATAAGAATTCAGAACCACCTTATTTCTATTTCACAAGCTACTGCTTGTCAGATTAACTACACTTTCCTGTGATATTTTGCAATGTGAATTTTGCTCCCATAGTTTTCACTTCATTACATTCATCCTGGGCTTCGACTTCCTATTCATACCGTTCTACCTTACAGTAAAGATTTTTCTCGTTTATGAAGAGAAAATAAAATCAAAATTAAGCAGTTCTACCTTCTTTCACTTGATGACTTTTAAAAAATATTTTCAAGTAGTAAAGTCTATTCTGTCTTTATTGCTGTCTTTTCTGCAAAGCTAGTTTCAACTTCCTGATGCAAATCTTGATTGTTTTTAGTTATATCCTGCTCCCTGAAACTATAATCTGAGTAGTTGAATTTGTTTACATGTTTCTCTTTTTTCTTTCCTCTGTTACCTGCTAAGTGATTCAGGTGCCAGAGTTTAGTTTGAGCCTCCATCAGGACAGAACTGTCTTTCACAATAATAGACTATCTGGCATTTCAATGTTCTGAATGTTTTGAAATAAACCTTTCTTATATCTGGCACATTTTTCATAATGTGCTTGACATTCTTTTCTTTGGTTATAATAGATTGTGAGGTGTTTTCACATTCTCCCAAAGTTTCTATTACTTCTACTTCAAAAAGCATTAATTTATCTTGGTCAGAGTGGAATTAATTCAAGGGGAACAAATGCTTTCTCCCAAAAAAGCAGCTTCTTAAAAATCTTGCTTTGTCCTTTTCTAAAGGATTTGCCAGGCAAATCAAGAATTTTAGAGTATATTCTCTTTTTTTGATAGTCCCTCTATACAAACATTTCTATATCAATAGTCAACTCAGACAAGGTTTTATGTAAATAGAATTTTAATTAGTTTTACAATAGAAAAAAAATTGGAATCATCTAATGTGTCCAGTGGTCCATAGTCAATATTTAACAGTATATATGGGTGCTAATTTAGGCAACATTGAAAAAGGTGTTTTGAGATATGACATGGAAAATACTTATGTAATACAAAAGTAGATCTGAAAATTGTGTAAAAAACGTGTTCTAAAAAAATATGCATACAAAATCAAACTTTTAAAAGTTATTTTATTATGATTATTGCATTATGTTTTCTTTTTTAATTTTTTGAAGTTTCTATTGTCATATACTATTGTAAAAATAAGGAAAATTTATTAGATCATTTTTATCACATACACATTCTGTCAGTGGATATCTGCCTGTAGTTGCACCAGACCAATCTGCTTCAACTTTTATGTAACAAAGTTGTCAATTGTTTTTCGGTTGCCATGAACTCTTAGGTCACATAACCTTAGGTTGTATGCCCAGATGAACCAAGTGTGCACCACAGGGGAAACCTAAGTGCATAAAGAGTGGGAACTGAATTAAGAAGCTGACATTGCATAACAAGATCTAGGATCCAATCAGATAGAGCTCTGGCATCATTCCATGGCAGGATCCAGTCAAATCATGCCTCCTGGCATCACCTGATTGCAAGACCCAATCAGGTCCCAGCTCATTATCCAATGCTTATAAAACTTGACCCAGCCCCCAGCTTGGAGGAACATTGCTTTGAAAATTATCACCAGTGTTCTCCTTACTTATTACAAGTCATAAAATCCCCTTGCTAAATCTTTCATCATTGTGGTCATTGGGTTGATACCTGCTAAGTGTCCAAACCCACCCACTATGTAGGTAACAAAATTCTGGTGACCCAGATGGAACTGGGACTCAGGTTCTGACCCCAAATTCCTCAAAGGCTCCTTACGAATGAAACAGTAGGCAGAGGCAGCTTGCCTGGACTAACCGACTTACGCTGCCTGAGAGGGGTTGGGTGCCATTCTCATGGGCCTCCAGCTTGGTGTCCTGCCCACTGGATTGTCACTAGGACCTACCCTGATGGATCACTGGGACATTTTGTTTGACATTCCTTTGGGGAAGTAAGTGAACTTTGCCCTGTGGGCTGACTAGAAGGGTAATTCTCTGCATGTAGCAGCAAGATCTCTGGACCAAGCACAGCACACCTCTGTGTTTCTGTCCCTGGCTGCTTTGTGATCTGGGGGATTGAGAGACACCCCTGTCCTGATAAGGGCAATCTGGAGCTAGATAGCTGACTGTGGGAGTAGTTTTAGGAATTAGTTTTGTTGAGAGACAGGTTTTCATAGGAGGTGGAAGGGCTTGGTCTCCCTGAGCACCCTGTTTGCCATAACCTGAATCATCTACCAGAAGCTGGAGCTTTGGCATTTGATGCAAAAAAAAAAAAAAAAAAAGAAAAGAAAATTAAAAAAAAGGCCAGATGTGGTGGCTCATGCCTGTAATCCTAGCACTTTGGGAGGCTGAGTTGGATGGATCACCTGAGGTCAGGAGTTCGAGACCAGCCTGGCCAACATGGCAAAACCCCATCTCTATTTAAAATACAAAATTCGCTGGGCATGGTGGTGGGTGCCTGTAATCTCAGCTACTAGGGAGGCTGAGGCCAGAGAATTGCTTAAACCCGGGAGGTGGAGGTTACAGCGAGCCAAGATGGTGCCATTGCACTCCAGCCTAGGCGACAGAGCGAGACTCTGTTTAAAAAAAAAAAAAAAAAAAAAA
>NW_016805008.1:1515470-1551329 GCF_001698545.2 Rhinopithecus bieti
AAAAAAAAAAAAGAAAAGAAAATTAAAAAAAAGGCCAGATGTGGTGGCTCATGCCTGTAATCCTAGCACTTTGGGAGGCTGAGTTGGATGGATCACCTGAGGTCAGGAGTTCGAGACCAGCCTGGCCAACATGGCAAAACCCCATCTCTATTTAAAATACAAAATTCGCTGGGCATGGTGGTGGGTGCCTGTAATCTCAGCTACTAGGGAGGCTGAGGCCAGAGAATTGCTTAAACCCGGGAGGTGGAGGTTACAGCGAGCCAAGATGGTGCCATTGCACTCCAGCCTAGGCGACAGAGCGAGACTCTGTTTAAAAAAAAAAAAAAAAAAAAAAAGTTGAACCCAGAGTGGGCCAAGAGTTGTGGGATCTGTGTCACCACCAATCCTGCCTCCAAGCCTCTGGCGGCTTGCACTAGACACTGAATAGGGATCCTAGGAAATGGGGAACATTGTAGCAGGACTCTAGCAGCACAAGTCATACAAGTAAACTACAAAAAGTAGAAGGGTGATTGGGAATGCTGATATCTCAATTGGTCAAGATTGCTTTTAAGGCATTTAACAGCTGTGACCAAGTCCAAGAAGGGCAAAAACAACTCGAGGTGAGACAACAAGCTATGCTGCTTACCACAGTTCTTAATTGCAACCAGCCAGCACACAAGGCATTTACTGGAAAAGACAAACAGCCATGGGTAAGACCCCCTAAGGTCCTCACTGCCTAGCCAAAAGGGCTACCCACCCTTGAGGCCACAACAATGTGCATATTGTAAACTAGAAACAATTAGAAGCAATTAGAAACAGGAGTGTTCTATTGGGGGGATAGAAGAGGGAGAAATAATGAGACCCTGAGGGTCGGGGGCTCCTCTACAATCTAGGAATCCTGGGTAACAATTGCTATGGGAAAGAGACTCATGGGCGTTCTGACACTAGAGCTAAACTTCTTCCATTAGCCTCCCCTTCCTGCTGCTCTGCCTCTTTGCTACCCTGTTCTCTCTAAAATTTGATGAAGGGCTTCAGCCATGTGGGATAGATGAATTTCAGCTAAAATTGCTAGTCTGACAGAGGCACAGTTTGAATCTAACTGTCCTTTTAAGTAGTGAGTTGTACCTAACCCATGGTTAAAGTTTCAAAAAATTAATGCTACAAGATCATTATTTACATCTGATGGTACGTACAGGTCTAACTGTATTTGTTTATGGTACCAAATTGGCATATAAAAAAATAAGTACTTCTAAACTAAGCAAATAAAAGTTAATGCTTTTCAAGTTCACATGCCTGAGGAATCATTTAGAGAATAAAACCAGTCTTAAGTCTTAATAAAACTGTTGGTTTGGTGGGGACGTTTGTCTTTCAAAATTTAACTTTAAGGTTCTTACTTTCATGACACTTACCTGATATGCAGTTATATAAGGTAATTAACAGATAATTTGCAATGATGACTAGCTTTGTCTAATGTGTCAGTTCTCGTAAGTTATCTAGGTAAACTGCTGAAAACAAATTATGTAAAGGTAAATGGGATAAATATCTATAAATAAATTTTTTATATAATTTGAAATCCTAAATTAAATAATGGATACTCATTGAATCTGTGGCTCAGTTCCAAATTAGACAAAAACTGGAACAAATTGCTGATTGGCTTCTTATATTTGATAGAAAGACTGATGTGATTTGACTATGTCCCCACCCAAATCTTATCTTTAGCAGTTCCAATAATCCCCACATGTCATGGAAAGACCCAGTGTGAGGTGATTGAATCATGGGGGCAGTTACCCTCATACTGTTCTTGTGATAGTGAGTGAGTTCTTATGAGATCTGATGGTTTTATAAGGGGCTTTCCCTGCTTTTGCTTGGCACTTCTCCTTGCTGCTGCCGTGTGAAGAAGGATATGTTTTCTTCCCATTCTGCCATGATTGTAAGTTTCCTGAGGCCTCCCTAGCCATGCTGAACTGTAAGTCAATTAAATCTCTTTCCTTTATAAATTATCCAGTCTCAGGTATGTCTTTATTAGCAGCATGAAAATAGACTAATACAGTGAATTGGTACTGGTAGGGTGCTGCTGTAAAGATACCCGAAAATGTGGAAGTGATTTTGGAACTGGATAACAGGCAGAGATTGAAACAGTTTGGAGGGCTCAGAAGAATATAGGAAAATGTGGGAAAGTTTGAAACTTCCTATAGACTTGAAGAGCTCAAATGACAGGAAGATGTGTGGAAGCTTGGAACTTCCTAGAGGCTTGTTGAATGGCTTTGACCAAACAATGAAATCCAGCCTGAGGTGGTCTTAGATGGAGATGAGGAACTTGTTGGGAACTGGAATAAACGTGACTCTTGCTATGTTTTAGCAAAGAGATTGGCAGCATTTTACCCCTGCCCTAGAGATATTTGGAACTTTGAACTTGAGAGAGATGATTTAGAGTACCTGGTGGAAGAAATTTCTAAGCAGCAAAGCGTTCAAGAGGAAGCAGAGCATAGAAGTTTGGAAAATTTGCAGCCTGATGATGCAATAGAAAGAAAACCCCATTTTCAGGGGAGAAATTCAAGCCTGCTGTGGAAATTTGCATAACTAACAAGGAGCTGAGTGTTAATCACCAAGGCAATGGGGAAAATGTCTCTGGGACATGTCAGAGGCCTTTGATGCAGTCCCTCCCACCACAGGCCCAGAAGCCTAGGAGGAAAATATGGTTTCCTGGGCCAGACCCAAGGTCCCCTGCTGCATGCAGCCCAGAGACTTGGTGCCCTGCATCCCAGCTGCTCCACCCATGGCTATAAGGGGCCAAGGTAGAGTTCAGGCTGTAGCTTCAGAGGGTGCAAGCCCCAAGCCTTGGCAGCTTCCATGTGGTGTTGAGCCTGCAAGTGCACAGAAGTCAAAAATTGAAGTTTGGGAACCTCTGCCTAGATTTCAGAGGATGTATGGAAATGCCTGGATGTCCAGGCAGAAGTTTGCTGCAGGGGCAGGGTCCTCACATGGACCCTTTTCTAGGGCAGTGCAGAAGGGAAAAGTGGGATTGGAGCCCCCATACAGAGTCCTCAATGGGGTACTGCCTAGTGGAGCTATGAGAAGAGGGTGACTGTCCTCCAGACCCCAGAATGGTAGATCTACTGATAGTTTGCACTGTATGCCTGGAAAAGCTACAGACACTCAACACCAGCCTGTGAAAGCAGCTGGGAGTGGGAGCTACCCCATGCAAAGCCACAGGGTGGAACTGCCCAAGGCTGTGGGAGCCCACCTCTTGCATCAGTGTACCCTGGATGTAATGCTATCAAAGGAGATAATTTTGGAACTTTAAGGTTTAATGACTGCCCAGCTGGATTTTGGACTTGCCTAGAGCCTGTAGCCTCTTTGTTTCAGCCATTTTCTCCCATTGGAATGGGTGTATTTACCCAATGCCTGTACCCCCATTGTATCTAGGAGGTAATTAACTTGCTTTTGATTTTACAGGCTCATAGGCAGAAGGGACTTGTGTTGTCTCAGATGAGACTTTGGACTTAGACTCTTGGGTTAATGGTAAAATGAATTAAGACTTTGGGGTACTGTTGGAAGGGCATGATTGTGTTTTGTAACATGAGGACATGAGATTTGGGAGGGGGCAGGGGCAGAATGATATGGTTTGGCTGTGTCCTCACCCAAATCTCATATTGAATTGTAGTTCCCATAATCCTCATGTGTTGTGGGAGGGACCTGGTGGGAGGCAATTGAACCATGGGGTTGGTTACCTTCATGCTATTCTCTTAATAGTGAGTGAGTTCTCATGAGATATGATGGTTTTATAAGGGGCTTCCCCAGCTTTTGTGCAGCACTTCTCCTGCTGCCACCATGTGAATAAGGATGCATTTGCTTCCCCTTCTGCCATGCTTGTAAGTTTCCTCAGGCATTTCCAGACATGCTGAACTTGAGTCAATTAAACCTCTTTCCTTTATAAATTACCCAGTCTCAAGTATGTCTTTATTAGCAGAGTGAGAACAAACTAACATAAAGACTAAATATGTTTGGGTCTATAAATATGCATAAAATTACGTTAAAGGAAAACATGTTTTCTAAAATCATAAAATGTTTTTTGTGTGTGAAATACTAATATCTTAGAGACAATTGAAGTTTTGTGCTTACTGTGTTTTAATAAAATTTAGGAATACTGAGAGTTTAAAAAAATTCTAACTAATTTATGATTCTATGTATGAGGTATGCCAAAAGTAAGATGTGTTATTAATAAGAAAAAACTATGAGAAAGACATAAAATGTGTTCTTTATTGAGAAAAAGAGTAATTTTGTCTTATTTGGAAGTTATTTAAAGGGAGGTCTAAAATATGGATTTAGGAAGAAATTAGAAACAAGACAGAAGGGAGCCAGCAAATAGGAGAGAGAGAGAGATGTGAAGAAAGTTGTAAATGTGAAGATGTATAGTTTGTATGAGGAAGAATCATATGCAGTAAATCTTTGTCCTAGTGTGAAATGACTCATTATTGAAGAAAGATAAAGTATAAGGCAAGGCAGAAAGTCCAAGCATGTTGTTGACCATGTGAGTAAGTGGTGATAAGGTTTATAAAAAGGAAGTTTCTGAAAGAAATTTGAGGTTTGATTAAATTGACTGTAAGTAAAACAATTATTTATAACATTCTTTCTAAAGAATGAACTTTGATGTTAAAACACACTGATACAGAACTTAAAATTTTGGTCCCCCTATATTAAAACAGGGGTTTCTTAAAATATTGGTTTGTTCTTAATAAGACTGGAAGAGGTTTTGATTTTTAATTCTGAAATTTGTTTCTTTAATAGCCTTTCTCTGAATTATGAATTCGTTTCTATTTCTGTCACATTCCTTCCTGAGAACTGTCTAGTTTCCCTGGTTTCAGATTTATCTTGAAGGTCTTAGAAAAGCAATGTTTTACTCCAGTATAACTTGATTTTGTATTAGTGTTTTCTTAATGTGTCTGAATTGTTTCCTGTAACCAGAACTTCTAGGCAGTTACTAAATGTATTCCCCTGCTCAAGGTTACTGCCTAAAAAGCAAAGATTGTTTAGGAAAACTGAGCTTTAAAAGGATTAAGGTTTTTACATCCATGTAATTACCTGTATTCTATAGAAGTCTTTTGATTGTCACTGTGGTTCAATGAGTAACTATTATTTAGGAGCAACCTATGATTCTGTTGAAGGAAGTACTTTGATTCTTTTTTTTTTTACATCTTTGGCAGATTTTCCAGGATCCAAATCTGAACTCAAGCCTCTTAGCCTAAAATTAACTTTGAGATTTTCCAGATGGGCCCCTGGAGAGCCTCAAAGAGTATATTTCTCACCTTGTGGAGGTTTTAAATGATGAGACTTATTTGGTAAATAATATGGGAAGTGTTGTCAAATAAAGAATGATGCTTAACTTCAAGTTATATTTATGTAAGTGTGTTATTAAGAGGTGTGAAATTGTATGAGATTCCTAAAATACTGATATGCCAAGATACATGTCATAATTATGATTATGGTTTTGGATGGTTGAATGCCAAAGAAATATGTAAATTTCCTTGTCAACTGTAAATTCTCATCAGATTTCTGAATATGTCTGTTCTAGGTTTTTGTTATCCACAATTTATTATTTTAAATTCTTCTCTGGAAGCATTTGCAATTGGCTGTAGTCCAAAATTGCCAAATAAGATTGAGCAGAACAAAATTAATGACATGAAATTAAGTAATTGATAAGGATAATGTTTTATGACTTAAATGTTTTATTTTCCAGATTCAAGGAAATTTTTTATCATAAGCTTTCTATAGTTTGCAATAATCGGATAAAGTATCCTTTGTGAATAATGGTGGAAGCATTTTTTTTTCTATTTGATTTCTGGACTCCTATAAAATTCAGAAACTTTTGTGAGTATTCTTACTTTTATTTAGTAAGTCCAGTAAAAAAAAAAAAATCTCTCTTTGTAAGCAGGATACAATTGGAAACATTGGTTATATTACTAAAGTTTGGACTGAAATGTCACATTTTAAAATGTACATGAAATGCCTGGTTTCAAGAGTTCCCAGCTTTACAGTGAGTGAATGAAAACTGTCACTTCCTAGCAGGCCCAAGAACCTTAAGACGGTAAGTAACATTCCATGCTCTGTCGAGGCACTCCTCAATTTACATCACAAGCTGTCAAGCAAACTATGCAGATCTCTTTCTATCCTCACTTCGCCTTACCAGCATCCAATGTAACTTGCTTAATCTTACCACTTTATTTAACTTTCCTCATGCCCACTCTGCCCAACAAGCAGAACTGCATGCTCTTACCAGTGCATGTCTTTTAGCCAAAAGTTAAAGGCCAATATCAACAGGCCACATCCATGGCAGTAGCTAAGACCCTATTGGAAAAATTATACCAACCTGGTATAATTCTTGAGAGCTTCCTAGTGACTAAGAAACTTATTTTACAGGGCAAATTATTCAAATGTTTCAAAATTTGGCCAATTTATCAACATCTCCATTGTGCTTACCACCCCCAGTCTTCTGGACTAGAGAAATAGACCAATGGACCAATGGAATAATAAAGCCCTATTGGTGAATATCTGTGCAGCATTCAGCACGCCATGGCTAAAAGAAGGAGACCCTTTCTTTAGTTTTCCTTAACCCATGCAAACATTCTTGGAAACCTGCTAGGCCCACATTTTCTTCTCCCAAAAAGGGGGAAATAATACTTAAGTTATCCTCACCAGGAGATTTGGCCATAGAAATAGCTCTTACCCAAGTTCCTATCTATTCAGTTGACCTCACCAGTGTTACCCACCCTGCTCTCCAAGAGCTACGTGAGAGTTTGGGGGCAAAATCCAACACCAACGATAACCCTGCAGATTATAACCGGGGCCACTTTCAAGGATGCGATTTACCCAGAGGGGTTAACTCTAGTGAAGGAGCTAGACTAGGAAGGCTTCTGGGGTCCTGGTTTGTACTGGGTTGTGTTTGCAATGGATATATGGTCACAAAGCTTTCCTGCACTGTTAATAGGGTTTCCCACTTCACCACCCAAGCCATCAGGACACAGCAGAGGTCTCTAGACAACCACATTGCTATCGACTATCACCTCACTGCACAGGGTGGTGTTTGTGCTGCTGCTAACACTTGCTGCTGTACCTGGGTAAATATTTCCAGTCCGGTTTAATTGGGAACATCTAAGGCCTACAGCGAGCCAAATCTCCGAAAGGGACACCTTCAGGGAGCCTCCTAGCTGAACCTGGTAGGTACAATTTCCAGTGTTGAGATATTTTCAGAGGATTTCTCCCAGTATAGGATTTCTTCTGTGTTTCACCCTACACGTCTTAATGATTCCCCTTATATTTGAGCTAAGCATTTAGCTCCTCTTTAAAATTGTTCTAGCCTGTTTTAACAGATGTCTGTAAGAGACCCCCGCCAGGATCTTGCTCATGCAATCTTTGAGACTTTAAATTCACTCCAGCTGGAAATCAGAACAACCCAAGAGACTTTCGTTCAAATTTAATAGGTACCTTAGTGCCTCTCATAAGTAAGTGAGTCAAGTTGCTCCATTGGCCACTGCCCCGCCTCTAGGGTCCCTGATGGACCTGAAGCAGGTAGCCAACTACTTCTGCACTGTCATAGAATGCAATGTGGTCCACCAACAGGTTTAAGCCAATTCTTCAAGATGGATCCTGAGTGGCTAACTGGGCCTCCATTTAAAATAGAGCAAAGCAGCCATTTGCTGAGTAGGGGTGACATACATGCTCTGAGTTCCTGGAAAGCCTGCAGCATTGAACTTTGAGGCTTTCAGGATTCACACAAACCAGTCAATTAAAGCTCACCGAGTTAGCTAATCAGGGCTCAGCTGTACTGACCAATCAGAACTAAGTTAGTTTCAAGTTTCAACCCTACATTTGCATAGACAGTCTTGATTTGGAACCTGGGTGGAAACTTTTGCTGTAAGACTTAGGGTTCTCTTTGTTCTCTGGAACTGGTAATGTTGTTAACTCTTTATGCCCTTACCTACAACCAGATCAAAACAACATCTGAAATGTAACTCTGATACCAGGGCACTAAACAATTACGTTCCTCTGACCGAGGTCTATACCCCTCATCAGCAGGAAGTGGCTAAAGTAGTCGTAGCTCATGTTCCCTCAAGATTGAGGAATGGATATAAAAAGGGGGGATGTGTAGCTGCACCAAATCAGTCTGGTTCGACTTTTATGTAACAATGTTGTAAGTTGTTTTTCAGTTGCCATGGACCCTTAGGTCAATCAACCCTAACTTGCCCAGATGAACCAAGTACGTAACCACAGGAGGAACCTCTAAGTACTTGGACCAAGGAGTGGGAACTAAATTAATAAGCAGATCCAGGATCCAAACAGATCAAGCTTTTGCATCACCCCATGGCAGGATGCAGTCAGATCATACCTCCAGGAGGATCCAGTCAGATCATACCTCCTGGCATCACCTCATTACAGGATCCAGTCAGGTCACAGCTCATTACCTATGCTTATAAAACCTGATCCAGCCCCCAGCTTGGGGAAACACTGCTTTGGGGACTAATGCCCAGTGTTCTCCTTACTTGTTACAAGCAATAAAACCCCCTGATGCCCGCTAAGTGACTGAAACTCCTCATTGTGTGGGTACTATGCCTAGCTGAGTTTCTCATTTTTACACCTTGTCCTAGAATCTGTTTAATAATCACTTCTCAGATATAACATAGAGAATACAGGAAACAGTTGTGTGCTAAGTAATTGTTTTGATTCTCTCTCCTTCATGACAGCTAGTATTTAAGAACTTACTATGTGTGAGGCATAGTGCCAAGGTTCAAAGTACAGTGTTTTATATATCTAATTTAGATATTGCCTTGCTTAAACCTTAAAAGAAATCTTGTGCTTTGTAGATAAGGACACTGAAGCTCAGATTGCCCAAGGTCACACAGCTGATATGTGGTGGGATGTATTTGACACAAGGTCTCTAATGACAAAGCCATAATCTTTCTACTACAAAGTGAACATTACCATACTTCTTCCATACCACAGTACTTGGCTAATATAGCAGCCTCTGACAGAATTATTTATGTACAAATTAGACAAATAATTATACAAATAAATCTCCATTCCCCAGCCCTTCAGTGAAATCCTTTTATTGAATTAAACTGAATTTTGAGGCAATTTTAGATTCACATGCAGTTGTAAGAACAATACAAAGAGATCAGATATACCATTTACCCAGTATACCCCAATGGTAACATCTTGCAAAACTATTGTAGTACAATATTGTCACTATGTTATTGACATTGATACAGTCAAAATACGAACATTTCCATCACCACAGGGATCCCCCATGCTGACCTTTTGTAGCCACATCCACCTTCTTGCCCATACCACTTAACCTCTGGCAACTACCAAGCTGTTCTCTATTTGTACAATCTATCATTTAAAAAATGTTAAGTGAATAGACTCACACAGTACGCAACCTTTGGGGATTGGCTTTTTAAACTTAACCTCATTCTCTGGAGATTCATCCAGGTTGCTGTAGACAGCAATAGTTGATTCCTTTCTCTTGCTGTGTAGTATTTTATGGCGTGGAAGTGCCACAGTTTATGTAACCATTCACCCATTGCAGGATATCTGGGTTATTTCCAACTTTTGGCTATTATACATAATATTGCTAGGAACACTACTGTATACATTTCTGTGCGACTCTAAGTTATTATTTATCTATGATAAATGCTCAGGGGCACAATTGCTGAGCTATTTGGTAGCTTCATGTTGTGTTTTCAATGAAACTGTCAAACTGTTTTCGAGAGCTGCTATATCACTTTATATTTTCGTCAGCAGCGTATGAATGATCCAGTTTCTCTACATCCTGGCCAGTGTTTGGTGTTGTCATCATTTTTTATTTTAGCCATTCTGAAAGGTGTGTAGTGATATAGTGGTTTTAATTTGTGTTTCCTTGATGTCCAATAATGTTAAACATCTTTTCATGGGCTTATTTGATATCTGTATATCCTCTTAGATGCAACGTCTTTTTATGTATTTTGCTTATTATCTCATTGTAGTCTTTGCTTTTTCACTATTATTGCATTTATTCAAGATGCTAGTCCTTTGCCAGAAATGTGCTTTACAAATATTTTCTCTCAGCCTGTAGATTGGTTTTTTGTTCTTTCTCTTTATTTAAAGACAGGCTGTCACTTTGTTGCCCAAGCTGGAGTGCAGTGGCATGATCATGGCTCAATTCAGCCTTGACCTTCTGGGCTCAAGGGATCCTCCTACCTCAGCCTCCTGAGTAGCTGGGACTACAGACATGAACCACCATGCCCAGCTATTAATAAAGTTTTTTGTAGAGATAGGATCTCAATATGTTACCCAGGCTAGTCTCAAACTCCTGGCCTCATGCGATCCTCCTGCTTTGGCCTCCCAAAGTGTTGGGATTACAGGAGTGAACCACCGTGCTTGGTCTCTCTTAATGGAGTTTTTCACAGCGTGAAAGTTTTAAATTTTGATGAAACCCAATTAGAAACTTTTTTAATGGAATCTTGTGTTTAGTGTCAAGTCCAAGAACTTTTGCCTAGCTTTAGCTCCTGAAAATTTTATCATATTTTTTTTCCTAAAAAGTTTTACAGTTTTAAGTTTTACATTTAAGGCCAGGCTTATCTTGGACACTTCCTATCCTAGTGCTAGAATCAGCAGTTTCTCCAAGGAGCCCCTGTTTCTTTTATTGGAGGATGGTATTAGAAACCAAGATCTGGGTGCTAGGCATGCTCATTGTTATTGAGCTGTCATTGCTTTTAGGTTCTATCAGTCCACAAAGGAAGAAAATACACTAACCCACATACTAAAGTTTTCATATATGTTTCTATAAATATTTTATATGCAAACATCTATATTTATATTAAGTTAAACATGAGTTTATACTGATACTGATGTCTTCCACTCTACTCTGTTGCCACATGGATCGTTCTATCTTCCTTTCTTTACTTACTTGTAAATTCCCAACACTGAGAAAATTGGCTCATGTTATCTACCATCTGTTTATTTAATTATTCATTCTAGTATCCATGTGTAGTAGTATCAGAATTGTTAGGCTGTACCTCAGTGGGAAATAACTTTACTAACTAGAGTACAGTGCACATGTGCAGTAACTTTTGCTTTAGTGTTGGAGACTCCACTCATTTCCAAAGTTACTTAGGTCAACACCTATTTCCTCACCCTCTTCAGTGAGATTGTTCCATACATTTGTAATACAATTGGATTGTTTTTTCACCATCTGCATTCTGTCCTGGGATTTCCTGACCTTCTAAATGCTTTTTTAAATTTTGGATATATTAAGGTTTACTCTTTGTGCTATAAAGTTCTATGGGTTTTGATAAATGTGCAATATCAGGTATTCACGATTACATTATCATAAAGAACATATGCCCTAAAAGATCTCCTGCACGTCACCTATTCAGCCTTCTCCTTTCTCCATGGCAACCACTGTTTTCTTTATGGTCTGTATAGTTTTATCTCTTCCAGAGTGTCATATAATTGGAATAATATAGTATGTAGCCTTTTCAGACTGGCTTCTTTCATGGTGTAATGTGTGTTTAGGATCCATCCATGTCTTTGTGTGGTTTAAGATCTCATTTCTTTTTTTAAATCACTGATTAGTATTTATAAAATTAATATTCATATTATCCAATATGGTGCATATGGATGCACCATAGTTTGTCCAACACCAATTGAGGGACATCTTGGTTGCCTTCAGTTTTTTTTTTTGTGATGATGAATAAAGCTACTATAGACATTCCTGTGCAGATTTTTGTGTGGACATAAATGTTCAAATCAGCTGGATAAATATCTATAAGTATGATTGCTAGATGTATGGTAAGACTATTAACTTTGTAAGAAACTGCCAAACTGTATTCCAAGATGACTGGACCTTTTTGCATTTCCACCAGCAATGAATGAGGGTTCCTATTGCTCCAGATCCTCACCAGCAATTGGTTGTGTGTGTGTGTGTTTTAAATTTTAGACATTTTAATTGATGTGTAGTAGTCAGTTTTATTTTTATTCTTAAAAACTACCAAAGGACAGCATTTTTTTGTTTATTTTTTGGCAATGCAGGAGAATTTAAGGCAAAGATACTGTTCAAACACCGAGAATCACTGACTTGGCCTCCATCCTACAAAATGAGGATTGGCCTCACTGCTAAGGAATTTGCTTTAAAGCCTGGGAGAGTTTATGTTTGTAACATTCCCTTAAATCTATGGTTCTCAGTCCTATCAGACTCAATGTTCTCTTACAACAAATGTTTGTAATGCCCTGTTTGCTATGCCAAAATGAAAGTTATCAATAATATAACCTAACTATATAGTTTTTAAAAAATCAATGTAATAAAAGAGAAACTTTAAAATTAAGAAATTCTATGTCCCAATATGTAAATGTTCGGTCTTAATCGCATTAAAAGACAATGAAGTAGTGAGATATCAGTGCCTTCTTGAATAAGTAGGTGAGAAGAGCGAAAGTCATTCTATATAAGACAGAGAAATTGAAGCAGTGATAGCTTAGTCCATTTGGGCTGCTATAACAAAAATATCATAGACTGGGTGGCTTAAACAAATATTTCTTTCTCATAGTTCTGGAGGCTGAAAATCCCAGATCAGGGTGCCAGTATGGTTGGGTTCTGGTAAGGATGTTCTTCCCCATTGCAGATTGCTGACTTTCCATTGTATCTTCACATGACTGAAAGAGAGCTAGAGAGATCCCTGGGGTCTCTTGCATAAGGGTACTAATCCCATTCATGAGGGAGACACAGACATTTAGTCTGTTGCAAGTGGTATGGGTGGACACTGGAATAAAATCTAGTATTACTCTTGTGTATGAGAAAAAGAGGGCTTATTTGTATATAATGAGAGGGAACAACCCCAGTCAAAGTATGAATACATTATAGACTTGAAGTGGAAACAATGAGGATATATGGTTATTGCAAACCAGTTCAGAATTACAAGTATGGTGTTAAAATTTCCTATATTATGATATACGATATAATAGTGATGAAATATCACACCTCCTCATATTTTGAAATCTCATTACATATTAGAACATGTGTTCAGTCTTGGTTAAAAAGGCATGGGAGGCTATATTCTTCAGTAGGCAATAGGGATTATAGAATGGATTAGAAAGAAACAGTAAAATAAGAGGCTATACAGAAATTGTGTGGTGAACCATCAGGGATAGCTGTGGAGTAAGAACTGAAAACAGACAACCCCAAAGTAATCCTAATGCTATTTTCACAGCATAGGTTTTATCCTTGTACTACAAAATAATGTTAAATGTAATCATGTGAAATTTTAAAAAAAATTTATAGTGAAATGTAATGAGATCCCCATGTGTTCTGATAATTTAATAATATTTGGCATCAAGTCACTTAAAAGAAGTCCCACATCTATTATGTATTTGCAATCTGCCTTGTCGTTTTTGTAGTAATTTCACTTCTGCACTAAAACCCTTTTAACTAATATGTAATTGGAAAGCTATACTACTTTGAGTAGATGGAAAGCAAAAGTAAATTATTCAATAGTTTCAAAATAATGTCTTTATCCCATTTAAGCTTTTCTCTCTGTAACATTCTTCACTTCAATTACATTGACTTATTGCATAAACATGTAAATTTTTTCAGTATTTCGTCTAGTAAAAAGTATCATTGATTTATACTTGTAGTGGGTTTGGCATCATGGGACATTAAAACATTGTGCAAGAGGGTATTTCCTGCATTGGATTGTCCTGTGTGTTTTAGAGTATCTAGCATCCTTGTTCCTACATACTAAATGCCTAAGCTTCCATGTCTCTGTCCCCAGTCATCAGACAACCAAAAATGCTCCTATGTTTCCAAGATGGCCCGTAACCTACAGTACCTGACTTGTTAAGAATCACTCGGCCTAAATCTATGGATTCTATACTTGCATGATGAGTATAATAAGTTTTAGCTCTTTGATTTTATAAAAGGAAGTTTGGACAAATGGGTTTTGTAATGATTTCCTGGTGTCAGAAGAGGACATAATATATATGTTTGGTGAAATGGGAGTGTTAGAGCTGAGGTTAAATAAGTGTCATATTTTTTAAAGGGGGGTACAGAAAATGTTCTTAAGGAGTAAACCAGCTATTAGCAAAGAAGATACCGGGAAAACTTAGATTAGAAACTAATTTGCTCTTATTTTGTTCTTGTTCTTATTGTTTTAGTTTATAAAGGTAGGTTAGGATGAGGAAACTAAAAAGAAAAAGAAACTTATGTAAGCACGTACCATGTCCCAAGGCTCTACTGACACTTCCAAATCTAATTTCATAAAAGCTGTTTCAGGAGATTGTACTGTCGTCACTTAATAGTGGAGAAAAATAGTTTTCTGAGAAATTATACCTCTGTTGTAAAACATAATCTGCCAAAAAGAAGAACAAGGAGAAAACTGAATGTTGGAAATGGAGCATATGGGAAATTACCCATTCTGTTGAATAGGCAAGCAGACTCATCGGGTGAGCCACATCAATATGTTTTGAGGGAAATGGAAAGCATTTGTAAACTGGTAGGTCCAGACACTCTGTACTTTTTAACTTGATCTATGATCTTTTGTCCAAGTTGTAACAATATGCAACTGTTGTACTTTGTTCCTTGTGGGTGGTAACAAAATAGACCACCCAAGGTTTAGACTTTTTGATTCAGGTCTAGCTAGACCCTTGTTAAGCAATGGAGTCTAAGTTTGTGCAATAAACATTTCAATCTGAACAATGAACGAGGTTTCCCTTAGCTCAGTTTAAAGAGTCAATGCAGGTGAAATGAATTACTTTCTGAGAGATTATGGACAGAAAACCTCTAAGTGTTTTATGTGCCACCCTTGGCAAGCTCTGCATTTAGATTACTGGATCTTGTGCTTTAATTCTGGAGTTTCAAAGGCAGTGTGCTGGAGCATGCTCCTGCCAGCTTGTGAAGGTCAATTGTTAAATTCTTAAGAATTTTGCCACGTGTTAGTTAAACTCAGCCCATGATGGGAATATTTACATCACAGAAATCAGCAAGCCCTACAAATCAAGTCTCTACTCTTCCTACCCAGAGCCGGTTGTTAAACATTTATCTGTATACTACTGTTATAAAATCATTCTCCTATTGTTACTGGCCTTTGCTTACACTCAAAGGATCTTGGATTTCTCAGGGTTTCTTTATAGGGCTTAATGTCTTTCATCATATGACAATTACTGAAAAAAAATTTGCTTTCTGGCCATAACCAGTTGGAATGAGGAAAATAACAAAGTTACTTATTTGGGGGTAGATCTCTAGTGCAGATGGTAGTGCTAATCAACAAGGCTCATTATCATTAAGGCTTTTTATCATTTCCATTTATCTTCATTCTTTACTCCCCTTGCCCTCCGGTGTCATTGGTAAACATTCTAATCAATTTAATGTCAATCCTCTTTTATATATGTTCTTGTCAAATGCGTACTCTTCTGCATAAATCTATGAACTTATAGAAATAGTTTATCTCATTCTATTTTATTCTATTTAATACCTGTTACACCCAGAACTAGTTTTAAGGATTCTTCAATTGACTACGTTAGTAACCAATTACCCTATGAAAAGACTGCACTAGTCCACTTCCCATCAGCCATTCTTGAGGACTTCCATATCTCAACATTCTTGCCAACAGTTAACAATTATCTAGCTTACTATTTCCAGGTTAATAGGTATAAAGTGATATCTTTTATAAATTTACATTTCTGATTACTTAAGAGTTTGAGCATCTTGTTATATTCTTGCTAGCCTTTTGGGTTTTCTTTTCCGTAAATAGCCAATAGATATATACTTTGCAGTTTTTTTTTTTTTTTTTTTTTTTTGCCATGGAGTTTCTGTCTCTTACTATACATTTCATTTTAAATATTAATCTCTCATCAATTTCATATCCTGCAAATATATTTGGAAGAACAAATTTAAGTACCATTAATATCTAGTCCTTAAAATTAGAAGCCCATAATTTTATACTTTTTAGGGATTGTGTAAAAAAAGAAAATGGTCCCGATTACCTTTTCCTTCATCTTCCCTATTGGTTCTTTTATCAGTCAGGATTGATTAGATGATGTTGCGCTACCAAACATCCCCCAGATCTTTGTGGCTTAAAACAGGCTGCAAGCCTGAGTGAGAAATGAACTGTCAAGTACAGATCAACAGAGAGTTTTTTCTTGTCATAGTCGCTCAGGGACTGATGTATCAGCTATCACGTTAAGCATTGCTGGCTGCTAAGACAAAGGGAAGAGAGGATTCTGGAGGGTCTAGCACCAAGCACCAAATAATTTGCCTGGATGTGACACATATTGCCCACAAGTCAGTGGCCAGGAGTAGTCATGAGGCCTTATGCATTTCCAAAAGAGCAAGGAAATAAAATCCTGCCATTTTCTAAGAAAGCAGAGCAATACAAATAGTCAACAAAATACACTAATTTGCTTTTCTGGCCACCAAATAGGCAGGTCACTTTTTTTCCCCCTCACTGCAGACAAAACATCCTTTCTTGAGAGAGATCGCCCCAAAGCCACTTCAGTCAGCACATACAACTCAAATCCCAACATCCCAACTCAATGAGAGATAAATGTATGTCTTTATAAGATGACAAGGTATTAGTTTCTCACACATTCAATATGTTTTGCCAGAATAACAAATGAATAACAACAATAAACAATCTTGTTCAGGTGGGAAAAAAATGGGACACTTGGGGTCAATGGAATGTAGCAATTCTGAAATCACCCTGGACATACATGGATGCCCAGGGCCCTTTATGCTGAGGCTGGGGGGTTTCTAGTTAGGGCTCAATTCTACTTCCTGGGAGAAACTTCCTACTTCCTTGTTCCCCAGTGCCTATGGCTTCACCCTTGGGGAGTTTCTTGTTTCTTCATTATCTTCCTAGGCCCTCTCTGAGGAGAGCATGAGAGAATGTATCCTTCTTAGTGGTTGAGAAGCTTTCTCAGTCTATGCTTTAGGGCCCAAATGTGATTTTAAGTTTCAAATAGTCATCAAATTGTGGTCTAGTTTTATGCTTCTTTAGACTCAACTGTAAATGTAATTGGGTTCTTATCTGTTGGGTTCCAAGCAGCAGCATGTGCCAACAGACATGTTCACAATTATTTTCAAGACTGTGCTACTTTTAATTAAGTGCCCAGCTTGAGCTTACAAGGTTGTAGTAGGAAAATCATAGCCTTTGTCTCTTTTCACTCAGCCTTATTGTCCTCTTGAAAGGATGCTATAACCTTAACGGGGCCTGTGCTCTATGATAATTGATCATTCAGAAGTTTTAAGCTTTGGTCATGCCTTTGATGTGGTTCTTGCTGTAAAACTAATTTCTAATAAATCTTTGTTACTCAGAACCCTTCTCATTTTTCTCTTTTGCCAGCTGGAGATGAGAGGCAGTGCCTTTCCCAATAGGGCAAGTTTCAAACCTTTCAGACCTTCTCTGTTCCCTTTTATTCTTGCTTGTAAACCAGCCAATTATTTCCTGAGTTAATTAATTTCTTGTTTGTTGACAAATATAGCCAATGGTAACTAAAATTCTCTTTTCCAACCTCTTGTCTCACAAATACAAGTTTAGCAAGCATATACATGATCTGCCTACCACTGTGTCACAAGTGACATTTTTACCAAATGTTTCACCACTCTTTAATAAGGATTGCTAACCTTCCAGTCTCTAACCTTCTTGCCACCTAACCCCTAGGTCAATGCCAAACAATTTGGGATTTTAGTTATAGTAACGCCCCATTTCTATATAGTTATTTGTAGCGTGATCCAGGTGTTCTTCCCTCCAACATGGATGACTAATGTAGCAGGTAACTGTGAGGTCATGCTGTTTACTGGACTATCTTCCCCTGTGTCACTGAGAAGAAGACAACAATTAATTGGTTTATTTTCTTGGTATGGTTTGGCTGTATCCCCACCCAAATCTCATCTTGAATTCCCACATATTGTGGGACCCGGTGGGAGGTAACTGAATCATGGGGGCAGGTCTTTCCCATGCTGTTCTTGTGATAGTGAATAAGTCTTATGAGATCTGATGGTTTTAAAAAGGGGAGTTTCCCTGCATAAGCTTTCTCCTTGCCTGCTGCCATCCGTGTAAGATATGACTTGCTCCTCCTTGTCTTCCACCACGATTGTGAGGCCTCCCCAGCCATGTGGAATTGTGAGTCTAGTTAAACCTCTTTCTTTTGTAAATTGCCCAGTCTCAGGTATATCTTTATCAGCAGCATCAAAACGGACTAATACATTTATCTTAAGGCCTAATATTTCTGAGTCAGTTGCCCAAATATAACACTGAAATAATACTGAATGAATATCAAAATCTAAATCATCGGTATCTACAATTAATAGAGCTAATATCTCTTTTCCCCCTTGCTACAAATGTAGTGATGTTGAGGAAATTCCTCATATGGTTTGCCTTCTTACCACACATTTTAATACTGGTATAAAGAATAAATGGATAACTTGGTAATACTTGTCTTTTGTCAAAATTTGTTTGTGTAATCAGAAATTTTCAGGGAATTACATTGAGGTTACTCTGGGTCCAGCTTCATGGATTTGTCCTTTTAATGGACCCTTGAGTAACTTTAGACATTAATGTATTGTAGTACATATTTTGAGAAATAACAGAAATGAATGATGCTCCTCTACCCTAGGGGTTGGGGTGGTCAACAGACTCTTTCATAAGGCTTGAGGGGGGCTGGAACCAGCTTCATGTTTAGAGTAGAAATAGGACCAGACCCATGTGACAATGCTAGGACACAGGAGGTGGGTGGAGAAGGTAAAGAAGTCTGAATAGGTGAGAGAAGGCCAAAGCAACCCCGAATTAACCACAGCTATGAGCTTAACATGAAGAAGACTCAAGCTCCTCATGAACCCAGGTGGTTAACACTTGATCATTGAGTATAAGAGCACAAACACCACGGAACTGGCAGATGGAGAGAAGTGACAACATTGAAGAGAAATGTGGGCCAGTTCAAGGGATCCATATGTAGAGCAGAGGTTGGCAATTTTTTCCTCTAATGGGCCAGATTGTAAATACTTAAGGCTTTGCAAGCCATATATGGTCTCTGTCTCTCCTCCTTCTTCTTTACAGTCCTTTAAAAATGTAAATACCTTCATAGTTCCTAGGTCATACAAAATCAGGCTGTAGGCCATATTTGACCATGGGCATAGCTTGCCAGTCCCTGGTATAGTCCCTGGTATAGATTATATATAATCTTCGAAGGATCATGTATATTTGGAAGCCACCAAGGAAGCAAGGAGCATCTACAGGAAAAACTCATGCCATATGATGGAGTCCTTATTGGCCAATGTCTGTGCTACAAGACCAAATCTCTAGGCACCAGCAGCTATGCAAAGGAACCTAGAAATATATGGATATCCCCTTTCTCCCCACAGCTTAGTGGACATCACTTCTCAGAAACCCAGAGAGTAAATGAAGAGAAAGCTTCAAAATGTACCTTTAAACATGAATGCAATTAAATATTTTGAACTTGGCTGGAAAGAAGTATTGTTTTAGATCACTTTTTCTGGTGCTGAATGGGAGTGAGGCTCCAGAGCTAAGAAGAAATTGATGATAGAGGAAGAGTTTCTGTTATATCCTTTCCAATTTGACTTTCATTTCTATACCTTTTTTACAAAGATTTTTGAATAACCACCAGTGAATATTAGGGGCAACCAACATACATCTCTCTGCCATGGTCACTTTGAGTGCCAAGCTTGCACACTGCCCATTCAATACCTCTTTTACTCTGTGGATACAGCTTTTGTACTCCTTTTGCCTTATGTACATTTAAATCTCTGATAAGAGATAAATGTATCTCAGAATCCACAATTATTTTTAATCACTTTGTACAAGTGAGGTAAGATCTATTTCATACTTTATTTATTTAGGTAACTTTTCTAGACTGTGAAAATTGGGTACTTTCAAACCAATCCTAAAATAATACCAAACCCAAGGAAAGATACGATCAAAACTTACCTGATTAGGAAAAACATTAACACTATCTACGCTATAAGAAAAATCAGAAAATTAATTCTGATTATTGGAAACATTCAAGTTTTTGAAACATCAGAAGCTCAATTATAAAATTAAACTTCAAAATAACTGTTATACTTGTAGTTTGCTATTCTCAATACAAAGATCTGTCGATCAAAGATGTCCTCAAATCTTGAGCTAATATCTATGAAGGGTTTTTTGGCTCCTTTAATGCCTCGTGGGTTTTTTAGCTTAAGAAGTAAGAACAATCATGCTCACTTTTGGGGCAGTTAAACTCTTTTAATTACAACTTTTGAATAGTAATACTGGGAAAATGTCTTTCATGGTTTTGAGAAATCCTAGTCCATGTGCATTCCATTTTCATGCCTCTTCTTTTGAAAGTCTTACTGGGGTTTTTCCCTGGTTTTTACCTTTGCATTCTACCTGCAGACACATGTAAGGGAAAAGTTGCACAGGGTTTGAGTTAGGTTGGTACATATTGTATAAACCAGGTTGGGCCTTGTGGAATCCCCAGGGTCAAGGCAAATAGGAATTCCAGTGCTGGAGTATGGCTGTCAAAAGTGTATACATACCAGCTTCATGATGGTCTTTGCTGTCTTTAATTCAGAGGCAGCCCAAGTCCCCCTGCCAATTTCTATCCTGACTTTTCAATACTGTAAAATTTGGATTTAAAGAGCACTTACCACTTTGGAAGGCTGAAATAGGAGGATCGCGTGAGGTCAGAAGTTTGAGACCAGTCTGGGCAAAATAGTAAGACCCCATCTTAAAAAAAAAAAAAAAAAAAAAAAATAGCAGCCGGGTGCAGTGGCTCACGCCTGTAGTGCCAGCACTTTGGGAGGCTGAGGCAGGCAGATCACGAGGTCAGGAGGTCGAGACAATCCTGGCTAACATGGTGAAACCCCATCTATCCTAAAAAATACAAAAAATTACCCAGGCATGGTGATAGGCACTTGTAGTCCCAGCTATTCGGGATACTGAAGCAGGAGAATAGCATGAACCTGGGACACAGAGCTTGCAGTGAGCCGAGATAGCGCCATTGCACTCTAGCCTGGGCGACATAGTGAGACTGTGTCTCAAAAAAAAAAAAAAAGGCTGGGCATGGTAGTGCATTTTTGTAGTCCTGGCTACTCAGGAAGCTGAGGTAGGGGGGTCGCTTGAACCCAAGAGTTTGAGGTTGCAGTGAACTATAATTCTATGACTGCCCCCCAGCCTGGGAGACAGGGTAAGACCCTATCTCTAAAATTAAAAAAAAATAATAAAAATAACACTTGCATTTTATCTCTTGATCTTATACACAGTAAGATTATATACTTGAGATGACAGGCATCTTCAGAAAAACTTGAGCCAGCCATTTTTCAGAGACGAGTTACTATTTTAGCACAATCTCTATGAGATAAGCAGAAATTCTTGGAAGGGCATGCAGTGTGTGCCTCTGGGAATGATTCTGTCCTGGTGGGTCCCTAGTCTATCCAGTTATTCCTTGTCTGACCAATCCTTGAGCAATACAGAGTATAACAATGAATGGTTCTGGACATGTTTAAATCTTGGGCATGAGTGAACTTCATGCCTTTAGTGATCTGCTTGACGTTAGCATTTGACTTGTAGGTCAATTGACCTCAGCAGGATCTTGAGTCAGCAGTTGACCTGCAAGTTCTCTGGAGAATGCTTCCAGTGGTTGAAAGTTATAACCATTAAAGTCTCTAATGGTTGTAACTTTCCAAGTCTGTTAAGAATCTTCCTACTTTCCCAAAGGATTTGGGGTTAATAAAGCCAGTGAAGTTTCTGAATAAAAGACAAAGTCTTTTCATAAATCATGAATAATTGCCCCTGTAAAATGTCTTTCCCTAGCAATGAAGAGGATAAATGTGTTAGGATGGCCTAGATAGAAACCAAGAAGACTAAAGTCTCTCTCTCTTTCTCTTTTTAAAAATTATGCTACTCTAATTGCTGTGGCTTCAACCTATCCAGAAAGTAAACATGCTATTACCACTACATTTTCACTCATAGTGGACAATTTTATAAAATTTATTTGAAGATGCTCAACCAATTCTGTCGTTCATGGTTTTGGTCTCTATCACTTTTACACTTTTTTTCAACATTATGTTAGTTACAGATGAGACATGAAAGGACATATCTTCTCTTATTCTAGAGAAGTTTCCACATCAATGTTGAGTATCAGAGCCAATTTGTCTCAGTGGTAATAAATTGTACCATGGAAGATTTTAGCAAAGTCCATTTGAAGTTATCTGCTGACACCAAGCATCCTTCATGGATTTGACAGACCTTCTCTTCATGAATTTTGAAACCTGATGATTCCATTTCTTTCCTATCACCAATGAGTACTAGTTGGCAGTCCAGATCTCTTTGGACTATGAGAAAGGAACAGAGAACCGATATCCCCAAGGAAAAACTATACAGAAATTTTCTTTGTTCTATGTGAGTGCAAGAATTTCTGTTTCTCATTCTTGATGAGGCTAGAAAACATTTATTAAATTCATGGTTGCATACCATATCCCTAAGGCCTTATTAATCTTCTCTAGCAATGCTATCACAACCAGCATAGTGGCTATGATAGGGGCTACTCTTTGGTTGAGCTTGTGTAACGCCTAAGGTTCTTGCCTAGCCACGCTGAAGAACTGGTGTGGCGGCTGACCGCAGCAAGTGATAGAGACACGGACTGAGAGAGAGAAAAAGCTGTAGGCTTTATTGAGCAGAGTGAAAGTACAAAGCTTTCACAGCGTGGAAGGGGTCCTGAACAAGTAGCCAGAGTTAGATTGTCTGATTGCCTTTTAAATTCTAATGCGGGAAATACGTGTGGTGAGAAAATGTTACCAGAGTGAGAATCAAAAGGCAATTAACCATTTGTGACATGTCTTAGATCTTGAGGAAAACCGGAATTGCAACTTAGGTTTTGTCTACTTTATGACCTTGCAGCAGCATGGCAAAAGAAACAGGATCTTACAGGACTTTACAAAGTATGTTCACAAGGAATTGGAATTGGGAGGATAGATCAAGTCCTCAGGTCACAGAAAAACAGGCAGTTAACGTTCCTTTTAACTTTAGTTTTGGGGGAGGGGGAAGGGAGAGGGAGAGAAGGACACAAGGAAACTTACAGCAAAATTTTCGCTGTTTATAGCTTTCTTGGGGAAGAAAACACATGTACAAATCCTAGTATTAGGAATATTTTAAGCATATATCTTCAATATTACCCATCCAGGACCGCAGGAAGTCCTGATGCAGGAAATGAGTGAGTTTCACAGCTTTCTGAGCCCCTACTCGACCCAGGAAGCCCAGCTGACCCCTTCTCTCACTTGCAGTGGTCTGCAGTTATTCTCCAGGATTCACTCCATTTCTTTACAGTTAGAGTAATAAACTAAATGGAGATGTGATAGGGACCACCATGCTTGTATCCTTTAGATCTTTAGGGATAGTACTCTTCTCTGCCACTTTTTCTGAAATGTGGGGGTTTTGTTGTTGTTGTTGTTGTTGTTTTGAGACAGTGTCTCATTCTGTCACCCAGGCTGGAGTGCAGTGGTGTGATCTCAGGTTCAAGCAATTCTCCTGCCTCAGCCTCCCGAGTAGCTGGGACTACGGGCACACACCACCATGCCGGGCTAATTTTTTGTATTTTAGTGGAGACGAGGTTTCACCATTTTGCCCAGGTTCGTCACAAACTCCTGAGCTCAAGCAATCCACCTGCCTCGGCGTCCCAAAGTGCTGGAATTATAGGTGTGAGCCACTGTCCCTGGCCTCATTTTTTATTGTCTATTGAGTGTGGGGTATTTCGGAGACTTGCTTACTATAATTGTCTTCCCTACTATAATGGTTCCTACCAATAGAACCAAGACCCAATTTGAGAGTTATGCCAACTTCCAAGTTTGTCAGCCCTAGTTATACACTTGAAGACTAGTGAAATAACTGCTAGTCTCATTAACTAGCAATAATGAGAGTGGTAACTGCACCCTCATTAACCGCTAATTTATTTTGTTTCTAGAGACACTGCAACTCCCTGCAGGCTAAGCTCCCTAGGCTGTGTCTCTGTCCCTGCTGGTTGATACGTAATTTTGACCCCCTAGTTTCTGGCATGTAAGTACCACAACCTGGTCCCCATTGTCCCTCACTAGCTCCAATGCTATTAATGAGCCAACCTAGACCAAGTACATATACTATAAGCCAGAATCTATTTATTATCTGGTGTTTGCATGCCAACTCTAACAGCAGAGACTTGATTAGAGACTTGATTTGGTTCCTTGGGTATCAGTGTCAACTAAGAACCTATAACTAAAAGTCCTTGAAATGTCTGGGTATTCCCCTTTTCCTTATGTTCAAGTAAATGGCTATAGATCTTGTTGGGAAATGACTCGTGGAATCATTACAATGTATCATTGTATTAGTTCATTTTCATGCTGCTGTTAATGGCATACCTGAGACTGGGTAATTTATAAAGAAAAAGAGGTTTAACGGACTCACAGTTCCACATGGGTGGGGAGGCCTCACTATCATGGCAGAAGGCAAAAGTCATGTCTTACATGGCGGCAGGCAAGAGAGAATGAGAACCAAGTGAAAGGGGTTTCCCCTTATAAAGCCGTCAGATCTTGTGAGACTTATTCACTACCATGAGAACAGTAAGGGGGGAAACTACCCCCATGATTTAATTATCTCCCACTGGGTCCCTCCCACAACACGTGGGAATTATGGGAGCTAAAATTCAAGATGAGATTTGGGTGGGGACACAGCCAAACTATATCATTGTGACCCTGGTCCCTCTCAAATCTCATGTCCCCACATTTCAAAACCAATCAAGCCTTCCCAATAGTCCCCAAAGTCTTATTTCAGCATTAACTCAAAAGTCCACAGTCCAAAGTTTCATACAACACAAGGCAAGTCTCTTCTGCCTATGAACCTGTAAAATCAAAAGCAAATTAGTTACTTCCTGGATACAATGGGCGTACAGGTATTAAGTAAATACACCAATTCCAAATGGTAGAAATGGGCCAAAATGAAGAAGCTGAATGCCCCATGAAAGTCTGAAATCCCATGGGGCAATCAAATCTTAAAACTCCAAAATGATCTCCTTTGACTCCATGTCTCACATCTAAAGTGTGCCGATGCAAGAAGTGGGTTCCCATGGTCTTGGGCAGCTCCACTCCTATGGCTTTGCAGTGCACAGCTTCCCTCCTGGCTGCTTTCATGGGCTGGTGTTGAGTGTCTACAGCTTTTCCAGGCGCATGGTGCAAAGTCACAGCACACCCACTTCTGGGGTCTGGAGGACAGTAGCCCTCTTCTCACAGCTCCACTAAGGAGTGCCCAAGTAGGGACTCTGTGTGAGGGATTCAACACCACATTTCCCTCCCACACTTCCCTAGCAGAGGTTCTCTATGAGGGCCCTGCCCCTGCAACAAACTTCGGCCTGGACATCCAGAGGTTTTCATACATCCTCTGAAATCTAGGTGGAGACTCCCAAACCTCAATTCTTGACTTCTGTGTACCTGCAGGCTCAACACCATGTGGAGGCTACCAAGGCTTGGGGCTTTCACACTCTGAAGCCAAGGCCAGAACTGTACTTTGGCCTCTTTTAGCCATGGCTAGAATAGCTGGAATGCAGGGCATGAAGTCCCTAGGCTGCACATAGCAGGTGGGCCCTGGGTCTGGCCCATGAAACCATTTTTATTTTCCTAGGCCTCTGGGCCTGTGATGGGAAGGACTGCCTCAAAGGTCTCTGACATGCCCTGGAAACATTTTCCCCATTGTTTTGGTGATTAACACCTGACTCCCTGTTATTTATGCAAATTTCTGCAGCCAGCTTGAATTTCTCCTCAGAAAATGGGTTTTTCTTTTCTATCACATTGTCAGGCTTCTATTTTTTATATTTTATTTTTTTAATTGTATGCTCTGGTTTTTCTTTTAAAACTGAATGCGTTTAACAGCACCTAACTCACCTCTTGAATGCTTTGCTGCTTAGAAATTTCTTCTGCCAGATACTCTAAATCATCTCTCTCAAGTTCAAATTTCCACAAATCTCTAGGGCAGGGGCAAAATGCTGCCAGTCTCTTTGCTAAAACATAGCAACAGTCACCTTTACTCCAGTTCCCAACAAGTTTCTCATCTCCATCTGAGACAACCTCAGCCTGGATTTTATTTTCTATATCATCAGCATTTTGGTCAAAGCCATTCAACAAGTCTCTAGGAAGTTCCAAACTTTCCCACATTTTCCTGTCTTCTTCTGAGCCCTTCAAACTGTTCTAACATCTGCCTGTTACCCAGTTCCTAAGTCGCTTCCACATTTTCAGGTGTCTTTACAGTAACACCCCACTCCTGGTACCAATTTACTGTATTTGTCTGTTCTCACACTACTAAGAAAAACATACCTGAGACTGGGCAATTTATTTAAAAAACGAAGTTTAATGGACTCACAGTTCCACGTGGCTGGGGAGGCCTCACAATCACGGCAGAAGGCAAAAGTCATGTCTTACGTGGTGGCAGGCAAGAGAGAATGACAACCAGACAAAAGGTGTTTCCCTTTATAAAACCATCAGATCTCATAAGACTTATTCACTACCATAAGAACAGCAGGGAGGAAACTCCTGCATGATTCAATTATCTCCCACCAGTTCTCTCCCACGTCATGTTGGAATTATGGGAGCTACAATTCAAGATGAGATTTGGGTAAGGACACAGCCAAACCATGTCACTAAATGAATTCTTGCAGTTCATTTGGGACTTAATTTCTCTCCTCCCTTAAGAAAACTGGCACACCCTGACTTGTGCTGTGACTTAACCCTAGTTATCAGCCTAAGATGTAGGAGACAAAATGGGGGCATTTCCTGAAATGGGTGCCTGATGCCTTATGAGGAAGAACCCTTTGAAGAATCTTCCTGCATGAGGTCAACGTTAGCCTTTAATAGGTAGGGCTGGGCCACTTTTATAGGTTCTGGTTCAGGGTGTTCACAGAGCCACAGTTCACAAGGACACCCATCCAGACACTTTTTACTATGTTCCCCCAAACAAAGCCTTGTCTTTAGTATAGTGAACGTTAGCTGAGCATTATCTTGAAAGCAAGATAATGATAATTCTTGCTTTCAATAGTCTTTGAACCTTCTCAGTTTTAACTATGAGATTTGGAGTTTGTTCATCAGTTGGGTCTGCTCTCCTGTTCTGAAAAACATAAGAGCTTCTTTGTAAGTGACTAAACAGGCCCTCTAGTTCTCACACTTAGTTTTCAACTTTTTTACTGCCTTTAGTGTCTCATAACCCCTCTGTAGTTAGTTAATGCAACTTATTAATAACCAGCTAATTCTACTTTCCTTGTATATCTTGTTACTCTTATTATATTTTAAATGCCTGAGTTGTCCCACTAGCAAAGGTATACCTCCATCAGGATATTTATCTTGTCCTAACCACCAGTGAAATTTTTATCAACTGGACCTCTACCTGTGGCAGAGAGTAGTCTTTCCCCATATATCACTTAATATGAGGTACTTCTTACTACCCATTTGGTGAGTGACAAGTCCCCAAACTGCATCTTACTACGTGCTTTCTTAGACCATCCAGGTATACCAATTGCGTGAGATTTGTCTTCCAGGAAGCAGTCACAAAGAGATAGGAATGCTTGAGTTTTATTGTTGGCAATGCCTATGAAACATAAGGGGAAAGTAAACAGGAATAGGGAAAGCCTTCAGACTGAGATGCAGGTCTGACACCTATGAAAGAAGGCAGGGAAGGAAAGGGGATTGGATAGAAGCAGCATGAGACTGAAGTGCAGCTTTGAGAGTCTTGGCCAACTTGACAGAGAGTTCCAGAGCAGACTGCCTATCACAGGAGATTTGCATTGGCCATAAATAGCTGCACTTTTGGATCCCTGATGTTCTAAGTCATTGGCTGGGAGCTGTCTAGGAAAAGGTGTCCTTGGCTCAAACACAGCAATAGATCCCAAAGGTGCTGCAGCTAGAGGCTATCAATAGACTACACTCCTCATTATAGGTTCTCTCTTAAAAGGAGATCTGAGCAATGCACTTTTGAACTATTATGCTGCCAAATTAGGTATTAGCTACAGGCTATGCATTACTTTTTTTACATTTCATCCCCTTCATGTAGAATTATTTCCCATCTGTTTGAATAACATTCATTTGAATTTACTAGAGAAGTTCTGGGTTGTAAAAAGTAAAGTTTTTAACATCTTGTTTTCTTGAGAATGTCTCTAGGTATAGAGTCCAAGTTTTCTCTTTTCCCTACTATAAATAAATCAACTGTCTTCTGCCTTCCATGCTACTCTGATGGTTCAGTCACGATTCTAATTACCTTTATTTTGTAGATTATCTTTCATTTATTTCTGACTACTTTCACAATCTATCTTTCTGCAACATTTATGATGTGTTAATGTGATTTTATTTTTATTTTTACTGCCTTGGACTTCTAAATCTTGGCTTATTAGTAATTGTAAAAAGTTACCAGCACTATCTATCTGTCCCTTAGGCTTTCACATCCTTTTGGAGCTCCAGTTAGAACTGTGTTACTTTTCATTCTATTCTCCATATTTCTTGCCTTCTCTTTTATATTTATATATCAGTCCTTCTGGGTGTGTTTTGGAAGTCTCTTCAGGTTAGACTTCCAGTTTAGACACAGCAAAAATAAAATGTATAGCTTAATTCATGCTCTAAATTTCACATTTTATGTGCTGTAGTCTTCTTTTTCTACATATTCTATTTGATTGTGTTTAAAATCTCTTAGTCCTTGTTCTTTAAAACTCTCTTGTTCCAAGTTCCTTTTTAAGGATCTCATTTCTTTAAACATATATGCTTTTTATTCTGATTGATAATTCTGATATCTGAAACCTTTGTGGTTTACTTCTGCTGGTTCTTACTCATAGTATGTTTTCATTATTATTTTGTGATCTGTATTTTGATATGTATGTGTAGATAAGCTTAATTTTCTGGAGATTTAACCATGGAATTCCACAGGACCTGTTAAATTACTAAGCGAGGATTGACATTTTCTTTTCTCAGTAGCTTGCTGGTATGACAAATCCAGGAATTCAAATTAAATTCTATGCTTGAGATTTCCTTGAGCCATACAGGTTATTTGAATTTAGACAGCAAACCTGAGAACTAATATATGATTATGTGTTCTCAGGGAAGAATTTATTTTCTTTTCCCTTTACCTACAACAAAGTTTGAGAAGGAAAGTTTCCTTGATTTTATCTTTTTGGCAACTATTTTTTTCCTTATATCCTGAAAAAGTCAAAATTTTATGCAGGATCTCCCCCTATGTTCCCCAACTAGATATGCCACAGGATTTAGTTCTTCATATTAGCTCACAAAGAAGCAGCTCAAAAATCTCCAGAGTTCAGCAGAAACTGACAGGTCAACAGGCTGATTTAGTGGTACCTGAGTATCACCCAGCACTCCTAGTTTTAAATAATTTGAGGAATTTTTTGTATTCTTTAATTTTTTACCAGCCTGTTGACACTTTCTAAAAGATTTTTTTATATTTCTATTCATTCTCTTAGATTCATTAGGTGGGGTTTTTCTTAGGATATCTAATCTACTATACTCGTGGAAATATAAATACTGATAATTCTTTATCTGTTGTATTTTTGATGGAGTCCCAATTTTTCCCCAAATGTTTCTTACTGGGAAATAAGATCGCATATTCTGGCAACTGAGTACTTTAAATAAAACCAACTTTCAATAAAAATCTAACTTATCCAAAATATTTCTGTGAGAAAAGCCCCTGTTAAGAAGAAAAGAAAAGAAGTTCACATAGTCTAAGACAGATGAAGAACCTGTTTGTCACCAAAGGATTCTTTTTCCCAAAGTAAACTTGATGTTTTCTATATTATCTAATACTATCTTGATATCAACAAAATTTCCATCTCTTTCTGGTTTACTCATACTCAATTTCTAGAACCTCCATATTACTTTCTCTTGATCGCTTATCTGTTCCTTTCCGTCCCCACTAGAGTCCAAATATTCAGGCTCTGTTTTGAATGTTCTTAAGTTAAAGCAGCATTAAATCCATTGGAAAGTGGACACATACATTTTCACTGACCCTTGAAAGATCCTATTCCCAACTGTTCCCCTCCTCTTCTCACTAAACCCGGTTGCCACACCATTGTCTGCTAAACCGTGGCCTCAATCTTGAGTGTCTTATTCCCTGCAGAACACTCAACTTGAGCACTCAATATGTTGCAACACTTTAGATAAATGTTTGAGTGAACTCCTTTTGTGTGTTTTTTTTTAAAAATCTTTTCACATTCATTTCATTCAATTAATGCTTACTAGTTTCTAGGCAATGAGCTAGGTGCTGGGGTGACAAGGAGAATAAATATGACTGCTGTCTTCAAGGAGACCTTTTAAATAAGTTACATAAAGAAGTAAATAGTTTCCATGTGACTTGAGACATTCTTCACATCCCTTGGTAACCAGAGAAATGTAATCCAAAATCTGGACAAACCTGGCTTCTACAGAGAACTAGGAGAAAAGAACGGATGAATGTGTATTTGACTATGTGAAGATTACAAGCCTGTATTTTTGAGCATGAGAGTTCCTTCTACAACATGCACAAACAAAGTATATTTCCACAGAGGAAGATACCTGATAGTCACATAAGATAGACTGGTCTTAAGGAATCTTATCTTTCAGTTCCCTTTCAAAGTAGGGAAGGAGATTCTGGAAAATTTGCTTCTTCCAGAAAAATAAAGAAAAATGGGTATGTGAAAGTTAGAAGGAATAACTTATTGTGTTTATGGTAAATAAAAAATTTTAAATAGACTATTGGTATGGCAATCTGATTACTATATCTGAGGTTCCTCAAAACACCTGAGAGAATCTTCACCTTAAAATTACTTTGACTTGACAGAATGCAGAAGCTGAACCTATTAACCTTGAGATTATGATTTTCATAGCTTGCAATTTTCTCTAGCACTAAACCTGAACTAGTTAAGAATTATTAGTAACTAATAACTATTCAATAACTTAAAGAACTTATCATTGTATACTCCATTGCTATAGAGGTATAAAATTAATTAAAGTTTAGTGTTCTTCACCCAATAAATGATACATTTTTAAAATGTTAAGACTTGCTATGCAGAGCTCTCATTCAATAATTTGACATAGGAGAAACAAGACTCTATCTATACATTACACTAGCAATGTACCTAGAGTGCTGTTTTATAGTAAAGGAAAGCCTGATCTGTGATTACTAGAATGAAGTCCTGAGTTTTCCCTTGTGGTGGCTGTAACTCCTTTACAAGGTAGTCCTTGACTTTACTGGCAACTGTCCCTACCTCTATCCTACTGGCTTCACTATAATCCTACTCCACCCTGCTGTGAAACACTGGGAAACTGGGAATAAGGATAGGGCAAGACACGTGAAATAGCAGGATGTTATTGTAGCTATGTGCTTTTTTTTGGTAAAAGGTGAAAATATTATTCAGAAGAGAGTGTTTATACGTGTAGCCACTTTGTTCCTATGAAATAGATGTCAGATGTCATTCCCATTTTGTTACTGAGGAAATAGCCCTGTTGCTGAGGATTGGCCTAAAGACTCATTGTAAAATCATAATAGTATAGGAGGAACTTGCAAATGATTAGGCGTTTGAGTGTCTACTGTGTGCTAGGGCTTTGCTAGGGAAATCACATTTTCCTATACATAGCAAAATCACCAATCCCAAGTGGGAAAGTCAGGGGTAGTTCTAATAGCATTGAGAAGTTACGAGGGTCTGGCAGATATTAAGTCTCCTTGGAACTAGAAAATTCAGAAGTCTTTTGTGATACATATTTGAAAGATCAGAAGAATGGTAGCATAGTTTCATTTCAAAGAGGAGCAATTCAGTATTTCAGTATAAGTCAAATACTTTATATAGATTCTTGTTTAATCTTCTGACCACGCTGTGAGGTAGATGTTTTCCCCCTCTCGCAGACTAAAAAACTGTGATATAAAGAGATTAGGTAACTCACCACAATCAGTAAAGTAACAATGAAAGACTTCCAGGAAGATTGAGTTGAAGTACTTGTCCATTCTCCTTCCACTTAGTACAGTAAAAAACCTGGACATTATATTAAAACACACACACACACACACACACACACAAGACCCTAAAACATAGAGAAAAGGCCCACAAGCTAGGAACCCTAAGATCCAAGATCAACAGATTGGGGTATTCCCAAGGCTTTCTTTTAGCCTCATATATCTCAGAGTTGGAACTGAAATGGCTAGCAAACTGGAAATGCCAGTGGGCATAGACCAAAAATACCTGAACAAAATCTTTCTTGCTGTACTAAAACAATCAGGAAAGGGGGAAACCTAGCAAGGCAGAAAACTTTTAGGTAACAACTTCTTTACTTCAGCCAAATATCACAGAAAAACTGGTGGAGAACTTAGGGTTTCACTTTCTGGAGGCTATAAGGTGGTATAAGGAGTGTGAGTAGGGAATGTGGGCTTTCATCCTCTTAGGCAGTATCAAAGACCCTGCCCTCCCCAGGGTGTCAGTGAAGACTGTGTGGAATACCTGGACTTCCACCTCCACTCTGTAGTAATGAAATGGCACTCCCCTTTTCCCCTGCTGAAGCTGTGTCAGAAAAAAAAAAAAAAAAAAAAAAAAAAAAAAAAAAAAAAAAAAAAAACCCAGCTAAAACACCATGTAAAAATAAGATATAAAGTCTCATAAATGAAAACTTTCACACTGCAAAAGTGTCTGTTAAGAGGATGAAAAAATAAGCTACAAACTGAGATAAATTATTTGCAAACCATCTATTTGACAAAGGACTGGTATCTGGAATATATAAAGTACTCTCAAAATTCAATAGTCAAAAGAGAATCCAATTTGAAAATG
This sequence comes from Rhinopithecus bieti, assembly GCF_001698545.2. Classification (NCBI taxonomy): domain Eukaryota; kingdom Metazoa; phylum Chordata; class Mammalia; order Primates; family Cercopithecidae; genus Rhinopithecus; species Rhinopithecus bieti. Next base: position 1,548,267 of record NW_016805008.1, read on the forward strand.
GGTGAAGGATATGAAGAGACATTTCATCCAAGAGTATATACAATTGGTAAATGACAGTTGTTAGGAAGAGTGTATACAATGTTGAAAAGATGTTCAACATTAGTGGACATCAAAGTGCAATTTAAAATTACAATGAGATATTTACACCTGTCAGAATGGCTAGAATAAAAAATAGTGAGAACACCAAATACTGATAAGGATTTAGAAAAATTGGACCACTTATATTGCTAGTGGAAATATAAATAATATAGACTTTCTGGGAAACAGTTTGGCAGTTTCTTAAAAAAACTAAACATTCCAGCAATTGCACTCCTGGGCATTTCTCCCATAGAAATGAAAACTCGTGTTTACTCGAAATTCTGCACATGGATATTTATGGCAGCTTTGTTTGTAATAGCCAAAAACTGAAGACAATTCTGATATTCTTCAACGGATGAATGGTTAAACTGTGGTACAACCACACCATGAAATACTACTCAGCAATAAAAAGGAATGAACTGCACAACCATCTGGATGAACCTCCAGAGAATTATGCTGAGTTTAAAAAGCCAGTCTCAAAATTATATACTGTATAATACCATTTTGAGACATTTTTGAAATGATAAAATTATAAAAATGGAGAGTAGTTTAGTGATTGCTAGGGTTTAACTGGGCTGTGGCAATGAAAGCTCAATATGAGAGATCTTTGTGGTGGTAGAAATAGTCTGTCTCCTGACTGCATCAATATCAACATCCTGGTTTTTATGGGCCAAATTGTGTCCCCTCAAAATCTGTCCATTGAAGTCCTAACTCTCAGGCACCTCAGAAAGTGACTATATTTGGAGATAGGGTCTTTAAAGAGGCAATTAAGTTATCATGAAGTCATTAGGATGGGCCCTAATCCAATATTTCTGGTTTCCTTGTAAGAAGAGGTGATGAGGACACAGACACATAGAAAAGGAAGACCTTGCGAAGACACATGGAGAAGACAGCCATTTACAAGCCAAGGAGAGATGCCTCAGAGGAAACAACCCTGCTGACATGTTTGTCTTGTACTTACATCCTCCAGAATTGTGAGGAAATCAGTTTCCATTGTGTAAGCTACCCGGCTTGTGGTACTTTGTCACAGCAGCGCTAGCAAACTAATACACTAGTTATAATATCGTACTATCGTTTTGCAAGACATTATCTTCCAGGGAAACTGAGTAAAGCACACACGGTATCTCTTTATATTAGTTCTTAAAACTGAACGTAAATCTACAATTATTTCAAAATAAGAAGTATTTTTGTGAAGTTATTCTGAGGTTCAAATGCAGGCCTGTCTGTTGCTAAAGTTTATGATCAAACTGGCCCAAACTTTTGACTCGGTCTTGTGTCAGAGCATCTTATTGTGAGGCTATCAGTAATCCAAACAATGAATTCAGACTCAGGAGTTTGACATAGAGTCTTAGTAGTGATGAGTCAAAATGTAACATTCTATGGGGTTTTCTGATTTTCTTTCTTGTGGTTTATTACTTCTGGACTGCCTTTTTCCACAGAGAAATGACCCTATCTCACAGACCCAGAGCTTTGCGTAAGAAGTGACCTCAGTGCTGTTGCTTTCATCTGTAAGTGAAAAGGCCTCAGCAATCTTAAAGGTAATTGATGCCACGTGGTGTTCTGTGACTTTCCAAAAGTCATACTACATAATTTGGAGCACAACCATTTTGTAGTCATTAGGAACACATTGCTTTTAAGATGTGATCGGCACCAAATTTCCCCTAAATGTAAGCCACCTACATTGGGTCTGCAACTGAAAAAGTAGTTATCAGAACTAAAGAAATAGTAATTGTTTCTATGCTTTAAAATAAAATAAAATCTCCTGTCAGACTCAAGAAGCTTCTCTCTGTTCCTTATGTGGTAAGGGATTTTCATAAGGCATTTTCAGGGATAATTTTGACTTTGTGAATGTTTTGCTTCATATGCTGACTTTAGAAATTAACCTCCTCATAAAATTCAATCCCACTTTGCTATTTTGACATTTCCTTTGTTTGAAAGTATTCATTAACATTTCACATAATTGCCCTGTTTCCAGAGCAAGTATGTAATTTCCTACAAAATGAAGACCTCATAATGCATATCCAATAAAGTCCACCCTGTCTGCCACTAGTTGATACTTTAGCCTTATCATGGGATTGAAAGAATGATGTTTCTGCTGTTGGTCCTGTTGGATCTTGTTGAATCCTGTTGATTGTCTCCACTACTAAAATGTGACCACCAGCCATGGCCATTTATAGCACCTACTATTTTCAGTCGTTGTTATTCTCTTTGTTATGAACTCCTGGCTCTTTTCTTTTTCTTTTTCTTTTATTTATTTATTTATTTATTTATTTTGAGATAGAGTCTTACCTGTCACCCAAGCTGGAGTGCAGTGGCACGATCTCAGCTCACTGCAACCTTCGTCTCCCAGGTTCAAGTGATTATCCTGCCTCAGTCTCCCAAGTAGTTGGGACTACAGGTGCATGCCGCCATGCCCAGCTACTTTTTGTATTTTTAGTAGAAATGGGGTTTCACCATGCTGGCCAGGCTGATCTCAAACTCCTGACCTCATGATCCACCCTCTTTGGCCTTCCAAAGTTCTGGGATTACAGGCGTGAGCCACCATGCCCGGCACTCTTGGCTCTTTTCTGAATATGTATACTGCTAGTGATTATTGCCAAGTCAGCATATAGAATGTCAAGCAAATTGATTAGAGCACTTTCATAACATAGACTTTACCGAGATGGCCATGTAAACAGCAATCAAATTTTCATACAATTGGATACTAGGAAAAGCCATGATAATATACCTATGAGAACTTACATTCTAGTAAAATGTGAAGTCAAGGGATGGGCTTATAGAAACCAAGGTGTTTCACTTTCTGACCAGAGTAAATTGCACAGAGCTTCAAGAGGAATTTTTAAAAATCAAATGTGTGTGTGCGTGTGTGTGTATGATTAAATATATTTAGTCAAGGGATGGGCTTATAGAAACAAACATAAATGTACTTAATTTAAATATATTTTAAAAAATATTTTAAAACGTGTTTATACATAATTATATATA